>NC_030855.1:13021081-13070484 GCF_000208745.1 Theobroma cacao
TGCATGTCAACCTTCTTATTATACTTGTGTATAACTTCATATCATTCATATCATTTCCAACCATATGTTTGAGTTTCCTTATACTATATATCATTCATCACAATGTCATCTCCATTGAAATATAATCTATTATGCGTGTATGCTTTATAATCCTATTGATGCCTCAAAGATTTATCTCAACTTGATCATTGCATCTCATGCAATACCACAATTCCTAAGAGTCATCCTTTTGTCCTTAATCATCTTTTATGCCTCTATATTACCTTATATCTTTCTTGCATTACGATATTGATTTGTCACTTAAGACTCGAACCCATTTGAATCATGTATGCCTTAAGCATTTTCAAATTCCAATTTCCATAATATATTAGGAAAGTTTCATTATCTGACTTCATTTTCAAGGTCAACTTCTATCATCCTTTGTTCCACTCCTTCATACTCATTTCACACTCCAAATAATTAAATTTGATCAAAATCCTTTCAAAAATTAAATTTTTTATTTCGGATGGCAAAATTACCATTTTACCCTTTTACTCCAAATTATATCGAAATTAAAATTTTTCACTTCTAAACCTCAAATCTTACTCCAATAAGTCAAATGGGGCCAAAAATCTTTTCTAAAAATTCTCATTTTGTCCCCAAATGGCAAATGACCATTTTACCCCTAGATAGCGAAAATTTTGGTTTGACTCCAAATTGATCCTCGAACTCCGAATCACCATATTAAACCATTCGGGGACTTTAAAATTCTTAATTTTATCGTAAATTCTCTATTTGATCTAGTTCGAGTCTTAAATCAACTTTATTGTACCTCTAGGTACAATATCGACTTTTGTAAATTTTTTGAGACTCTCTTAGTATACAAACATGCTATCCATCACATGTATGTCATGACAAATATTTTTATAGAGTCGAGCTTGTCATCTTGTCCCCACTTGGATCAACCATATGATCCTTCTTCTTGATTGACTTCGACATCCGGCTAAATATTAATATTTTAATATTATTTTATTTATAAAATATTATTTTATTCTAAAAATTTTATCTTGTCTCCTTGGTACCCAAAATACCTTATTATGTCTCACTTGACTTCCAAATCGCCTTTTATCTCACAAATTCTCCTCCGATAAAATTATTATTATTTTATTATTATTTTCTCACTTGCGAAATATTTTATCCTAAACTACTCTTTTCGTCTTTTATCACTTCCAAACATTTTAATTGACCTCAATTTGTATTTGATCAACTTTATTTATCACCATATCAAAGTATGGGGTATTTCACACCCTCTGAAAAATGCACTAATAGAAGGAAAAGAATAGCAGAACTCTTGCTATTGCAAATAGCAGTGGCGAAGTTGATTAGAAAAACTGGAGATTCATGAATTTATTTAAAAAATAAAAAAATTAGGATAAAAATTAAGTAAATAAAAATGAAATTAAAAAAAAAAGAAATGAAAAATTACCTAAAAATTGGAAAGAGATTGAAAGGGAGGGGACAACGCTTCAATTGCATCCAAAGCCATGATCTCTTTCTCTTTGTGTTCCAAACTGCTGCGTTTTTGTTAATCAACTCGAAATATTCAGTCCAAACTTTAACTCAAAATTCAAGAAGTCGAAGGTTGAAAAAATCTTAAATTATTTTGAGTTCAATTTGTTTTATTTTCTCTTAAACCCCAAATCAGATAATTTAGTTTGTTTAGGAACATAATGTTTGTTCAACAAATTTGAGAAAAGGTAATTATGTTTTTTTATTTTAAATCCTAAATCAATTATTTTTGAATATGTGTTTAAGCAAAAAGGTAAGCACATGAATCTTAATCAGCAGTTTTTAATGTCACATCATCTGCCACATGATAGTGGAGGCATCTAAATTTTTATTTGGCTCAAAATAAAAAGTATAAATATTTATTTAGCTTAAAATAAAAGTACAAAAGCTTGATATTTAGTTCAAAATAAAAGAACAAAGGCTTGATTGAACGTAATAAAAGTATAAAAGTTTGTTTGAATTTTTTTGAATAATTTAGGAACTTTTTTAGATATTATACCAAATTTAATTTATTTTTTATGAACTAATTTTAATTTATTAATTTAAATTTTTATAATAATATACATAAAAAATTAGTTTTAAATTTAGTTTAATCGAATATTTAATAGTATGAGTATTAAATAGGATGTGTACGAGTTTTGATAATAATTCAAAATTTTAATTGGATATTTATAGAGTTCAGATATCTTATTAAATAATAAAATTTAAATTCAAATATCAAAAAAATAACGGATACCATAGCAATTAATACTATGAATTAAGTAAAAGACAATTTAGTTAATAAAATTTCCTAGATTCTTCTTGATAGACCTTGACCTTGAAGATATGTTTTTTTGGCCCGCAAGTTTCCTTGAAAATTCAGTTGAGTCAAACTTTATTTTTTCCTTAATTTAGAGGGTCACTTCCCTTGTGCTGTGCTTTTATTTAATTGTTTTCTTAAAAAACTCCTATCAATTCCCAACAAGAAAAGAAAAAAAAAACTCTTAAATAAAATAGGAAATAAAACAGGATACCTAAAAGTCCACGAAAGATGAGCGTTAGGCAGGAACTTTTAAGTACTTTTAACATGTCTCTCTGTCCATAAGACGGTGTCGTACGTCTTCTATAAATAAACCCTCTCTCACACAATTTTTCTCCAATTTATTATTTTTACATCGAAACGTTCCCTTGGTAGATATTCATCTCCTGTTTCCAGAAATTTCTGGTAAGTTCGAACCTCAAGAAAAATCCATTATCAAATTTCCATCTTAATTTTAACCTATAATCGTATGGCGTTCTTAGATTTGATTGAAGTTTTATCTGGTACCGATTGATTCGCCTCTCTTGTCGTATTTTTTTGGTTGACCTTTGACCCATATTTGAGAAGAAGGGGAATAATTTACTTGTTTTTGGTTAATCTCTAATCTGTGATTTAGCTGCTTTTTGTTAGGGTAAAAAGTTGATTTGTTTGGCATATATGATCATAATATGATCTGGGTGTGTTTTAATGTTCTTGAATTTTTGTTTTTGACTAATTTTTCATGCTTAATGGAATAGAAAAAGTAGGAGAAAAAAATTTTAGACTGAAGAATTGCAATTGTTGCATTATTTTCGTGCTGTAATGTGTTTATATATATATGACTTTTGATCTCATAAATTGAATGTGATTATTATCTAGGGATTCAAAGAGTGCTGTTTTGAGGTGTTGAAAAAAGGCAGATTTTTAAGATAATTGTTACTGATAATTTTAAGTTCCACAAAATGCCAAAGGATAGAAGAGTTCGTTCCTTATCTTTTGATCGCTCTAGGGTATCTCCTTACCCTTGTAGTTCCAGGGATGCCAAGCAATGCCTACCTGAGAGTCCATTGGGATTGGGATTTGGATCAGCCAAGGATGTTAAAGAGTGGGAGGATACAAGGTGCCCCATCTGCATGGAACACCCGCACAATGCGGTACTTTTGCGGTGTTCTTCCTTTGAGAAGGGCTGTCGGCCTTTCATGTGCAATACAAGTTACCGCCATTCAAATTGTCTTGACCAGTTCTGTAAGTCATCTGTGTCATCTCCTTCAACCGCATTGTTGCAGGAAATTCATTTGGGAAACATGACCTCTACTTCTCGTAGTTGGAGGGATCCATCACCTTTTCATGATCACGCAGGGGCTGATGGTGGTTTGCAGCCAAAGCTTGTTTGCCCTCTCTGTCGAGGGGCGATTTATGGCTGGAGTGTAGTAGAACCTGCTCGACGGTTTATGAATTCTAAAGCCAGGAATTGTTCTTCTGAGACATGTGATTTTAGTGGGACTTATGGTGAACTCAGGAAGCATGCTAGGTCTGAACATCCTTTGGTCCGACCAACAGAAGTGGACCCGGAGCGACAGCATGATTGGACAAGGTTGGAGCGTGAAAGGGATTATGAGGACATGCTTAGCTCAATCCAACCAGTTGTTAGGGAAGAAAGCGATGGAGAAAGCATTCCAGATCTCGATGACTTTCGTTCTTGGTTGACTCTAAATCTTGCATACTTGACACTTGCACTTGAGTTAATCAGTGATCCGAGAAGTACAGAACGAGGACAATTTGGGGGACCGGGAGTTACTATGTTTAGTTACCTAGGAGGAACTAATCGTGCTAATAGGGAGCACAATAGTTCCGTACCAGATAGAGATCTCCTTGGCCACCGCAACAGTTCTTCACTAGGAGAGAGATTTCAAGGTAGACACCGCAGCTCACAGGGCATGCTCCAGCCGAGGCATCATAGTTCACCATCGGAGAGCAGTTTCCGAGGAAGGCGCCAGAGTTCACAAGCAGACAGAGCACGTCGTGGCCAAGGATTGCTATGGCGAGCAAACGGTTCACATACATTCAATAATAGGCAGTAATAGGAGCACCTTGTTGATGTGGTTCCGAAGGCAGATAAAATTGTTGTGTGCTTGGTTGTAATAGTAAGTATTCCTTTCTCTAGTTTCTTTTATGTCCTTGTTTAGATGATGGATTAATTTTGTTTTTTACTCTTTTTGCTGCATTGCAGGTGGAAGCGAAAGCCAGAGGCAAGGGTCAGAATTAAGGTGTATGATGTCATGTTAGATTTGGAAGTGAAATGCAGACATTATTGTCGGTTTTTCTTCCTCACAGAATCAAAGGTTAATGTAAAGAACATGAATTTTCTCAGTGGAAATGTTACCTGGTTTTGCAAGAATTACATCTTTTTACTTTTAATTGAAAATACTTTCAGTTAAATCATACTCTTCGATTGAAAATGGTGGGGGGCTTGCTTTGCACGGATGCATGGGGTGTTAGTAGATAAGGTAATGTATTTACTTTGATTAACAAAGGGACAGCAATGAATGGATGGATTTGCAAATTACTTTTCTTTTCTTTTCTTTTCTTTTCTAGGAAACAAAAAAAAAAAACCCAATTTTCTTATTCTATTTTTATTTGTTTTCATCTAATATCTGGTATGTGGAATATGAAGGGCGAGAGCAAATTCAATTCAATAAGACAAAGCTACCTTCAAACAATAAGTCACATAATTTATATAATTGAATTCAACCTTAGAAAGCATCAATTTAATCTTCAAATCGATTGCAGTATCATGTACAAATGGTACTAAAATTTTGAATATCAAAAAAATTGAATTTACCTTATGTAAAAATTGAACTAAATCGAATTATTATACTAAATCCAATCGATCAAAAATTGATCTATTTTGAAACTGAAACAAATTTTTTACAATAGTTTATCAAATTCTAAGTAATATATTTATATATAAATTTCAAAATACTCAAGTAAATCCAACAACAGTTTAAATTTAATTTATCACATTGAATAATTTAAAAATTAAAAGATAAATTAACATATATAATAATTTAAATTTCTATTAATTCAAATTTGATTGAGCCATCAAAACTTTAATCGAACTAATCAAAATCGAACACTTCAAAAACCATTCTAATTGAAAAAAAAAATTCCAACTACAGTAAAATTTCTATAAATTACTATCCTTAGGATCATGAAAATTTATTAATCAATTGAGATATTATTTAATTGATAAATTAGTAATTTATTAATTTTACATTAATTAATAAAAAATTAATTTATGAAGCTATTTTTTTTAATATTGAATTTAATATATGTATTGTGTATTGTAATTATACAAATATTACCTAAATACCGAATTAAAAATTATCGTTATTCTATGTATTTGTTTAACCAAAACAAATTCATGAATATAATTAGTCTTATTAAACAGAAGTTATGAATTTATCCATTTTCGTAACAAACTAAAATTTCATTCGATATATACTTAATTAATACATTTCATAAACATTAAGTCAAGCAAAAACATATATAAAAGTAACATACAGTATCATAAATAATAAAACTAAACACAATGATTTCTTGAGATATAATAAAATCAACAATGACAGATGAAATACATAAAACATTATGTGATTATAATATAGAAAATCTAAATTGTACCCAAAAGCAATTGTGACAATGATTGTTAGAAAAGTTTAACTTGCAATTAAGCTAAGCAACAATATCAAATATGATCAAGATGCACTCAAAATAACAATCACATTGCATAATTTTTTCTTGCAATACGAGAACACTATACTAGAGTTTCTTAATGCATTAAGAAAAGTTAGAAATTAAGTCTAATGAGACATCAATTTAAAAAAAAAAACAACATTGGAATCATATGTTATAAAAATATCTTAATTGAGTTATATATATAATTTCAATATATAAAGAGATCATTAATTTATAAATTAAGTGAGATATATATATATATATATTTAAATATATTATCTTATAAATTTAACAAATTATTAATTTATTACATTGATCTCAAATTACTACCGATCAAATATATTATTTAATCAAGATTTTACTATACTTCAGCACTTTTTCGATTCGCTCATCCCAGCCCACCACCACATGTGTTACCTTTGTATATTCGAAAGTATGAAGCTTAAAATTTTAATGCACTCTTTATCACCGAAATTTAACTTGGTGTCGCTTTTTCTTTCCATTGAAGTTTCAAAACTTGGAATTAAACACTTGCTGTTTGTTACAGCAGCACGTGATGATATTTGGAGTTTGAGAAAATAAATTAGCGTTAAAATAATGGAGAAATGTTATGCAGGAATTCACAATATGTACAAAGTCGATTAAATACTATAGGGGTTGCTCCTCTTTTGGGATGGGATGGTTGAAATTAAATGTGGACGGGGGGGGGGGGGGCTTATTCTATTGGTTCAAGGCAAGCTGGAATGGAAGATAATCTTGGTGCGATTAAAGCTAAATTTTCGAGAGTAGTTGGAATTGGTGATTCGAATTTGGCAAAATTATTAGCTATTCATTCAGCTTTCCTTATCTTTATTTCTTGTGTGTAATTTAATTCTACTAGATTATAGTTTAAGAGCGACTCAATTAATGCGGTATGGTGGCCTACTTGTCATGAAGAGACTCCAAACCGGACAGCTGATTATCAAGTTGGAGCAGTTTTGGACAAAGTTATATTCAAATTTAATATTGTCTAATTTTGAACACATCTTGTCGGGTTAAATTTATATCATTTTCTTTTCTTCCTTAATAAACTTCAATTTGTCTAATTTCATTCTTAAACGTTTTAAATTGTATTTAGTACGATCACATTTAAGATTAAGTAGCAACACAATAACCTGCATTTAAGTAATTTTATCATTTTAAAATTTATTGAAATATTTTTCTCTTTTCTCTTTTCATCATCTTTTGTCCCTTTCTTAAATATTTTCATTATTTTGTAGATTTTTCATACAACCAAAACCAAAAAATTTAAATGGAAAGAAAAAAATTGAGCTGACATGATTTTTTAAATGACGTGATTGTTTAAGTGATTATATACTATTTATGATGATCATATTTGTACGGTATAAAAAAAATTATTGATCCAATCGTGACAAATTAAAATTGAGTGAGCAAAATAGAGTCAAGGTAAAATTTTGGTGACTATCATAAAATTTAGCATTTAATTGACATGGCAAGCTGTTAGACATATGCCCTTAATATTTAATTTTATTATTTATTTATTAGATGAATAAATTACTACGTCAATTATTGATTTCATTTATATTATGTTTGAATGGGTATTTTATTTATTTATAACATATATGATATGATTATAAATAATTTGATAACAATGTAGAAAAACTATATTAATAATTGATGAACTATACTAATAAATAATTGAGGTAGTGACCTTAAAGCAAACAAGTAGATGTAGTGTATGAGATACATACATTAAACATGATTTAATTAAAGAGCATTATATAAGTACGTCATTGTCGATAATTAAAAAAGAGCTCTATTACAATTTATTAATTGTCATTAGATTTAAGAGGTCAATATAATTTATTTGGTATATATATAAATTTAATGTTACAAATAGGTGATGTTGAATTTAAAAACTATACTCTGGTACGTTGGGTTATATACATGTTAAATAAATTATACTAAATGCTCAATAAAAGATTCACCATTCTCTAATAAGAAAGATATTTAAGTAATTTTTATAAGATTATTATACTCAAAAAATCTGGCTGATGTGTTTTCTAAAAAAAGTTTAAGAACTATATTATTTACATTATTATATATATTAGTGTTTCTGAAGAAAAAATATTTTTTTAAAGTCCAACAAAAATGAAAATCATGAATTGATATTACATGGGTTGGACGTGATAATAAAAATTATTTATTTATAAAGCCCATAATAAATATGATATGGTGAAAGGACTGATTAATAAATATTGTAATAAAAAAACTTATTGATAATTCCTTTCTCTATAGAAATTAGTTGTAATGTGTCGATAGACATTATTGTAATTGATGGATAAATAAAATTTTTTAATTAATTTAAAAAATTAAATGATAATATTAGATTAAATGAAATTTTAAATAAAAATATAAATTATGACATGACGTGGACTTAGACTCATAGCTGTAGAGAGAATCGCATGCATTTTTTTTAGTTATATATATATATATATATATATATATATATATTGTTGGACTATGGATTAAGTTTAATGATTCTAGTTAATTGAATCATTAGTATCATATAAGGAAGATTTTTTCTTAATTGATCATCAGGGTTAATCAGTAATAGTGCTTTAGAAAACAAACTATCTTGTAAAGAAAAAAAAGAACTTGAATCCCTTTGCACTTGATTTATCTTTTCTTGAGGTAAGTCCTAGCTTTTTTCATATTACATAACAATTATTGTTATTAAATTAAAAATAAAAATTCCAGAAACTAACGCACACTTGACTTGAGGGACCTGAGTGCAATTCGCTATTTTTGCTGAAACTATTATTCTCCGATAAACTTCCCTTTGCTTCCGCCTTCTTCTCTCTCATTCCAAAGCCCTAAGCTTTTCCCGCTTGAGTGTTTTTGTTTCGCTCACGTAAACAAATTTGATTTCCGTTGATTTTTTTTTTTTTGGTTTCTTCTGTCTTTGGTTTTCAGTTGCAATTGACTTATATTATTTATTGAAATGGTGTAGATAATTAGAATAATCAGAAGGTAAGAGGTAATGGCTAGATTATTGTCAAACGCGGTCTTCAAAGGCATCGCCGGTCTCTCCGCTGCTCGCTCGAGTACAAAAGTAAGTATCCCAGATACTAGTTTTATTTCATTATTAGTATTTTGTTTTTTCATTGCTTTCGTGATGTAGAAACCAATTATTGGGTTTCCAAGCAGATACTTGAAACGATTTCTCTTTTTTTTTTTGGAAATAAAAAATAGTATTTTGGGAATAACCGGAATATAATCTTTCTGAATTCTTTGTATGTTAGTGTTGGATCCTAATAGATGAACAAACAAAAAGAAAAGAGAGAAAATTTTGAGCATTTTCCAGATAATTGTCTAAACTCAACAAGTTTTTTGCTTTGGCTGGAATTCTGTCTGATCGACGAGAAATCACAAGCTGCAATTTTATAGCAAGAGCCGAATGTGGCAGCTTAGCTTAATTTTTTGTCTGAAATTTAGTGTTAATTAATTATTGCTCATTCTGGATTTTCTCGTGTTATTTTAGAAGGTTGTAATTCAGTTTATGATGTTACCAGGCACTTGGATCCTTCTACCGTGATGGGTTGAAATACTCGACAACTGTCCCCGGTGACCGTGATACACATGAAGATTTTAGACCCACCAATAAGGTTCAGGGTTCTCCTGTTTCTTTGAAAGATGTTGTTGAGCAGGTAGGTGTGTCCTTTGAGATATTTTTTATGTTATATAGATGAATTATATTGGAACTTTTTGTTTCTTTATCATGTGAGCTGTAGTGTTATTGACCGTGATTAACTGCTACTCTAGGATGTCAAGGAAAATCCTGTGATGATTTACATGAAAGGGGTACCTGATTTTCCTCAATGTGGATTCAGTTCACTTGCAGTAAGAGTGTTGAAACATTACAGTAAGTGTTAATTTAATCACTTGAATTGTCACGCATTCTCTGTTTAGTTTTTGATTTCAAGGATAAGTCTGCATCTGTTTATGTGTTTGTCTGCGTATGCAATCCTCTTTAAATGCCTTTTTGAGGTCTGCTCCTTTAGAAGAAAATTGTAAAAGGTGATAACTTTTGAGCTGAATGACAGAAAAGATTCAGTGTTTGCCAACTGATCCATTTGTGTTTGTTTTATCTTGGTGTAATTTTTTAAATTCTAATAGCAAATGAATTTAGCTGGTTTGTGTTCTTACCAAATTTCTGGCTGATGCAGATGTTCCTTTAAGTGCAAGAAATATTCTGGAAGATCCTGAGCTGAAAACTGCTGTTAAAGCCTTCAGGTAAATTGGCAATTGCTTGTGTTTTTCTCCGAAGGATAATTAAAGTATTAATATAAAACAAGCGAACATTGAAACTCTCCCACTTAGTCTAAGGTGCTCACATTTTTATGGTTTAGACATGATCTTCCTTTTCTTTAAACTTTTTTTTTTTCATATTAAAAATATGTAGCTGAATTCAATTGTGTGAAGGCCATCAATTTAACACTTCAAACTTTTGGTACATAACTTACTGGGTGCTGACACTCGACGGTTAATGAAGCCTCTGTTCTGGGTCTTGGTGGGCTAATCAATCTTTGTTCTGTCAATGTTAAATGTAACTGATGCAAAGTAGAGAATCTCTTTCGGCTTATAGATTTCCACTGGTCTTCACCCTAGAAATGACTAATCAAGTGTTAAACCTTTGATGCTTTGCCAGAATTTCCCTTTGTTCTTAATCCTTTTCTTTATGTAGACTTGGGAAGTTTAGTACTTATTATCTTTAACATGTCTATTTTGGCTTTTTGTTGAAATAGAAGTAAATAAATACTGGAAAAAAGAACTATTTGATCTGGTATTCAATTTTCTCAGAAATAACTGAGATGCTTTTGTTCTTATACATCATCTTAGTTTGAACATTAGCATGCTATCCACCTCTAACATGCTCAGATGGGGAAAATATTTGTTTCAACAGTATTTTATGAGAAAATAAATCCTGGTCCAACTGATGAAATATCAATTTTTTGTCATCTCTCGCATTGGACTTTCTTGTCAGATAGATAAAATAAGTGTTTCTATAACTAAAAAGTTTATAGATATGGCACTGTGTGGTTTTGTAGAATAATTTCTACACGCAAGCATTCTTATTAAGATGAGATTATGAGTAAATTGTCAAATTCCACATTTCAATTTCAATTTCAAGCATTTTTGCAAGCATTCTTAGCTGTAAAATTTCAATTTCAAAATTTACACCTCACAATTGATTAATTATCAGTTGTGAAGACTGGTGGTATTCAAATGGTGTGCTGCTTATTTACTTTTTATCAAATTTTTTTCTTGCAGCCACTGGCCCACATTTCCACAGATATTTATTAACGGGGAGTTTATTGGAGGTTCAGATATAATTCTCAATATGCACCAGGTTTCTTTTTCTACATTTTGCCTCCCTTTGAGCATCCTTGGTTTACTGCATCTCTAATGCGTGTGTATGCCCTTGTGCAGAGCGGAGAACTGAAGGACAAGCTCAAGGGTATTGCAGCCAGCCCCAAGTCCGAATAAATCACTGTTGAAAGTGAAGATTGGAGTAGGTTATTAAAGCCTTTCTGTTTGCTCTTCTTGATACCAAAAGATGTTAAGATGGATAGTTTCATATTTTATTTATGTATCACGACCTTGACAATTTTTAATAATAAGCTTATTTGGTCAACATTATCTATGCTACTGCTACATTAAAAACTTTGTTTCTTGAAAATAGATTGTTTCTAAGTTGACTCCATATATCAAATTGAAGGTGAACAAGGTGTTCTACCTAGCTGCTTTGCTTGTTGATTGGAAACTAAACTTTAACCGCAAGCAAATAACTATGACACCCGGGCAGCATAGTAGATTCCACTGTATCTACACAGCCTTGAGGGAAGAAGTTGTAAGATATGAGCAAAGCTCATTAATTGTTTTGAGCCAGTTACAAGAACCGTACAAGAGAATTCATAATCTTTGGTCTCAATTTAACAAGATTCAGACCCTCGGCAGAACTTGTCAATGTACAATTGTACATTACATGCAATGCAAGTGATAGCAGACTTGATTTGTTGCAAAAAAATTATAAACCACAAAAAACCCCTAATTTTGCACATGAAATTCACAGGATTAATTTTATATAAACTTGGTTTGTTTAAACATATAAACAAACAATGAATTAGTATCTCATTCTATTGATACAACTGACTGATACTTCCAATGAAGCAATAACAAAATTGTTGATAGACACCCTGTGAAACCAAGGGTCATATGATAAGCCTGCATCCGCTTAATTTGTCTGCTGCAACATGCACCTTGTGTTAAAACTGCTTTGTTTACATGGATGTCATCTTATCACTCTGGATTGCTTCTAGATGACTTGCCCAAGAGTACTTTCTAACTTCATGACTGCTGTAACAATACACGATCCAAACATAGCGTGTTCTCATTTAGCTGATTAATGCTATCAGGGCCCAGGTTACAACAGAAAAAGCTGCAACTATCTTTCCTCCAAAGATTTTCAGCAAAGTTTCAACCAATTGAAGTATTCTCGATTCATTTCTTGATGCTAACAGAGCATAAGTATCGAAGCATATATTCATTGGAAGCACATGTATCTGCCAAATCCTGGTGAATTATGGTGATTGCCTTCTGTAAAGATTTTAAAGCAGGTAGAAGATTTCTGGAATTCTGCTGAATGGAGTTACCATGAACTTGACAGAGTTCCTGCAACAAAGCAACACCAAACCATGTCAGAAAAAAACAGAAACCACCATCAGTTTTATATGGGAAAAATGAAAGAAAGCTACCTGACACCAGCAAAGCACGAACTCTAAGTGTGGGCACCTTTCCAGAAGGTCCACTAATGCCTCTATTAACCTTTGCAAATATCTGCAAGGGATTGATGAAGCAACTGCTGGAACATCAACTAGACTGACAGAGAAAATACACTTTTTAATTAGTGTATCCTCGTTCAAACGCAAGCTAAGAATTAAAGCTCTGCTTGGCTGATCTTCATTAAGTGCTGCATCAATGGCCTACATGACAATGCAGACAAAAACCAAAAATCGAAAGGAAAAAGGACAAAATCACTTATTAGTAAATCAGAAGAAACATTATTGGTAAATTCTGTAAAACTAAAAGATGCAGAAAAGGAAAGTACCTCTGGCGTAACATCTATATCAAGATCTGTGGGATCAAAGATAAAGGATTCATCAATTGAATAAACAAGAACACCCTCGGTTGTTGCTGCTGAAAAACTTCGTCCCGTGGGTGCAATTTTTAGGCACTTTGTTCGGACAACAGGCCTTCCATGATTAGGCATGGATCCTGGAAGATTATATCCCATATTTCCTCGGGTTTGTTTGTCAATACCTTCTTCTGTATCACTGTTATCATCATCAATCAAATCCAATGGGCCAGCTGCTGTCATATTCTTTGAGTTCAAAAAGTCAAGAACTCCATCCAAAGAGAGGTTGTGAGTTATTTGAAACCGTCGAAGTAGAACCTGTTCCATAGACATATTGGGTTTACTTACCTCCAGCATTTGGATTAAATAAAAAAAATACTGGTTTCTAGATTGACAAAATAGCATTTGGTGGAAATTATCACCCAGAGGCCTGAATATTATATATCAAATGGAAAACTAAGGATAAGAGAAGAAAATATATTGCAAGGACTGTACCAATGGTGGAGAAAGTATGTAATGCAAACAAGTGCCAAACATGCATCCATTAGTCTCTCTTGGTTCAGGACAACAAGAGTACAGGAAAAACATTAAAATCTCCCCATAACCAACTCATGTTTCAATTAAAAAAGAGACTGTCATGCAAATCCTTCCTTCTGAATTAGATAGAAATAGGATTCTTTTATATGACAATTAGTGGTTGAAAACGATAAGCCTCCAAAATAAGAGCAGTATCTCATGATTACTTTCTTCTTTCCAGGGTGTAGGGTATAACTTATAAGGAAACTAAGGATGGACAGGTTATACCTGTCAAAAGAAAAGTGGACAAATTTAAAGTTCACAAAAAAATTACTTGCTATCTACATGGTTTTCCAAACCATTTTCATCATTCATTATTCACACATTTGCAGAGAAATAACTAGAGCTCTATAGTATTATGCAGAAACTGACACCATAAAGATTCAAACTGCCAAAAGAATAAATAGTTTGAATGGCCCCTAAAATAATACACAAATGCAAGTTAAATATGTGAACATATGTGTCAAATTAAATATATTTTTTTACACATAAATGCATTTAAACTTACCTGATCAGCAACATCATACATACAGATGAATCTGTTACTTCCTCCAGCTAAGATGTAACTCCCATCAGCAGAATAACACAAGGATGTGAAGCACTTTCCTGAACTTGAGTTAGCTGCTGATCTTCGATCGGTCATGAGACGTCCTCCAGCTATATCCCTACGACCCTCAATCGTGTACATTAAAAAGCCATCAATAGGGTCCCAAAAATGAATCTGTCCATCTAATGTGCTGCAAGCCAATTGCTTTCCATCTGGACGATATGTAACTGTCAGAACATCGTGTGCATGTGGAAACGTTTCTACAGTGCCTTTTCCTTCAAATACATCCCACAACCGAACAGTTTTGTCCCATGATGATGAAGCTAATATTGCCTAAATATAAAAAGGAACACCTCATTAATTAATAGGTAAGATAAAAGCTAAAATCAGAAAAGAAAAATGCTATATACACTTCATATATTCAACAAGAGATAGATTCAATCCAAACATCAGAGATGAATGTCATAGTTTAGGCCAAATAATGGTAAATGACAAACAGCGGATAAACAATGCCATGTGAAGAAACAACTCCAGAATGTAAGATAGGATTGAAGGAGATTAATGGAAACCTAAACATACTGAATCAGCAGAAAAAAGTGAAGAAAAGTCAGCTCACATTTGTCGGAGAAAACATCAATCCGTGAACAGGACCTTCATGACCACTAAGTACATCCAATAAGCGACCCGTCTTCATTGACCAAACAAAAATCTGTAACATGTGTTGTTGTAAAAAAGAAAAATGAGAAGTGATCAATACTGACATGGGAATGTCAAAAGGGAGCAGCATTAACCAGCATACCTCAAATGAATCTTGAGTTCCTGCACAAATCACTTCACCACTTTGATCAGCTGCCAAAGAAACAAACTGCCTAGAAGAAGGGGTAGTAAATGTTCTAAAATTTCGATAGCGCAACAGATCCCATGCACGAACAGTACCATCCAGAGATGCACTTAAGAGGCAATGGTTATTAGCCATAAAATGGAGTGCAGTCACTGCATTAGTGTGCTCGGTGAAGGTTACAAAGCAAAAGCCTGAGGAAACAGTCCATACCTGTGACGAGCAAAATAAAATTTTAAGAGATGTTAAAGTGAAATACTGAAGAAGGAAAAGCAGCAGCAAGGCAAAGGTGTAAACATAAGAATGAGCGCAAGATTCTTAAATATTGCTAACTGCAACTATAACTACGAAAATAAAAGGCCAAAGATGCATCAACCAGGCAAGATCTAGCCATTTAAACATCTCTCAAATATTTATTTACCTTCACTTTGTTATCATCAGCTCCAGTAGCCAATAGTTGTGAATCTGGCGAATAAGCCAGAGTATTCACATCAAAGTAATGTCCCTGCTGCTTCAGTATATAACTCTCGGACCGCCACTCCCACACCAATAACTGCCCCAACTCTGCACAACCAAATGTCAACCAATTCCCAAGGTCATTGAAAACAGCTGTTGTAATCTTCTCCCTCGATATCGATAATAAATGGATGCACACAAAATCCGGCATCTGATATAATCCAAAAACCCCATTAGAGAATCCCACCACAACAAGATCAAGCCCCCTGTGATAATCACAAGCAGTCAATTTTGCCGGAGCCTGCATGAAACAATGTTTTGTCAACTCCCATGCCCCTCCACTCAAATAATCCTCATCTTCACCAAAGCCACTTTCTTTACCATCAAAATCCTTCCTTTTCTTCACAATCCCTTCCCCATCCTTCTCTGGTGTTCCTGGAGAAGGTGGCTCGTCATCCTCCAGAACTTCATCTCTAAAGTCATTAATTTTAGCATCATTGCCACTATAACTCCAACTAAAAATAAAACCATCACGAGCAATTGTGTACACCTTATTAACCCTATTACTCTTCTTATCAACACCAAAGAAGCAGCCAACAACTGAATCTTTATGCCCCAGAAACGAAAACGGTTTTTTATAACTACCCTTTACTTTATCCACAAAAAACAACCGCACAGTCAAATCTTTAGTCCCAACAATCAAATATTTTGATTCATTATCCCAATCAATTGCCAATATCTTGTCATTGCAATCAGCAAAAGTTCTAACCAATTCAAACCCAAAAACTTCCCTTTTAAACCCAGGAGATTTCCAAATTTGCAACAATTTGCCTGCTGCCACGGCTACGTATTTCCCATTGGGGTTAAACTTGACGGCACTTACGGGATGCTTAAAAGTTATGCGGTGCAACACCCCGCGCCGCGGGATGTTGATGAAGAGGCAACGGTTGTTGTCATCGATGGTGAGGAGGAAAACGCCGTCAGGTGAGGCAGCAATTCGGCGGATGTTGCTGGATGACTGATCAGGAAGGGTTACGGTTTGGGATTTGACGAGGTCGGTGACGGAGACGCGGTTGCCTACGGGAGAGATTAGGTTGGTGTTTTGTGTTATGACGGCGTTGCCGCCGCGGTAAGGGGCGCCTAGGAGGTTCTGGAAACGGTAATTCATTTGGTGGTGAGGTGTGTTTGGGTGGAGGAAAATTTGTAAGGGAAAGCGTGGGGAAAACTTTAGGCTCTGGAGCGTTTGAGAAAGGGTTTTGAGTAGGGTTTAAGAGGATGAGAAACTATATTGGGCTTTTTGACCCGCCCCGGCCCATCAAACTGAAAGCCCACTAGAGCCCATTTCCATTGAAATAAAAAGATAACGTTCCCGCTCGGAGGCAAATTTAAAAAGTGCAGAGGTAATCTGTATAAACCAACTGGAGCAAGTGCTGTTTTTCCATCACTTTCTCCAGAAAATCGTCTGATTGAAAAGTCAGAGGGTTTCCAATTCTTGATAAATGGAATCTCCCAAAAGTGATGGAAATGCCGTTGAGGCGTTCCCTGCTTCCGCACTAGTAATGCTCTGTTCATGCAATTCTTTTTCCAATATTGCTTTTCTTTTTTTTCTTAAAGGAAATGATAATTTTGATTCTTTTGCGTTTTTCTTTTTAGGTTTTATTCTTTTTTATTAACTTTTCATTTTTGTATGAAATTATCTCTTCTTATTAATCTTTTTTGAGTGATTTATTCTTCTTTTGCTGACCTCTGACTCTGTGTTGGCTTTGATGCAAGAAACAGAGGAAATCAAAGCATACCAAAATTGACACCTTATTCTTCTTTTCCTTTTCCATTGGTTCTTCCCTTTTCATTTTTATATGAAATAATCTCTTATTATTAATCTTTTTTAACTGATTTATTCTTACTTTGCTGCCCTTTGACTCTGTGTTGGCTTTCAGTGAAGAAACAGAGGAAATCAAAGCATACCAAAATTGACATCTTTTCCTTCATTTCCTTTTCCATTGGTTCTTCTCTTTTCATTGTTGGTCTATTCTAGATAAAGTGATGATGGATTGTTTAGACTCAAAGTGATCACTGATTAGTCTCAGAGCGACTGGAACAGAGGATTTTGTTTCAAATAGAAAAAAAAAAACAATTTTTATGATTAATTTTGTTTAACTTTTATGGGTTCAATTACAAAGTAAAGATTTGGGGTTTCTTTGTTTTCTTGATCTTTATGTTATGAAAGATTCTATAAGAAACTTTTTAAGTTGTATTTGCCATTAAGGCTTTTCCTTGACAGCTTGTTCTTAACTTTTATAGTCAATTCTCATGTATTCTGCTTGTATTTCATCACTGTTCTTCTATGATTGGTTTGGGTATCTTCATCTTCCTTTTTTTTTTATTTATATTCTCCTTACATACAGACTAAAATAATGTTTTCTTTCTCCCACTGTGTTACTATGGTAGAAATCTCCCTTTTCCAAATTTCTCAATAATCTCTCTCCGATAGAGTCAGCCAACGCAGCGCGGTATATAGAAAGGCTCTCTGAGTCTAGTCTCCCAACCACTCCATCAGTGTTTGGCTCACCTCATTTAGATTTGCAGCCAGAAACCGGTTTCCTTGAAAGGTCTTGTCTTAACTTTTAAAACATTTTGGAAGGAAGATGTTGATTATGATAACAAATCGAATAATATGTACCCTTCCCCCTGGGCCCTGCCCTCTCTGAATACCTCTTGCTATCAATTGAAGATTATTTTTGCATGTTGACAGTGAGGAGATAGCTGCTTCAACTTCAAATGCTCATGGACAACTTTATTCCCCATCAAGCTCTGCACTCATACCTTGCATTCAGAAGCAATTCCAGTCTTGTAACCCTTCTGAGTGTGTTGATGATTTCCTAGCTGATCCTCTGGAGGTAGACAGTGCACAACATGCTGAAACATTTGTGCAGTCAGCTAATGTTGTACCTCTGCTACTACCAAGTTGTTTTACGGCCTCACAAGTGACCACTAAAAATGTTGATTATACTAATGATTGGGTTGTAGAGGTCGGGGCACAGACATTGCCACATCTTTCCAAAAAACACTTGCTTTCAGGATCATTGATTTTGCTTGAGGGTTCTGGTGATCAAAGCATAGATGAAAGCTTTGATAAGATCTTGAAATTTTCATCTGAAAATATCTGCAATTATGTTGAGCCTGATGAACTTCTAGAACATCAGGTAACTGATTTTCTCTTTTTTCAGTAAATTAAATGCAATGAATATCACAGTGGGAGTCATGCTAGTTAATTGAGGTTGTCATTATAGTAGGTTCTCTGCGAATGTTAGGATGGAGAATGCAGGTGACAGACGTAGTGCTGCATTGTGCATAAGTGAAGATGTGACATCAAAAGCTTTGAGACTTGCAATATATGTACAATTATAGGAAGTTCATTAGTTTTCAGGGTATAGTTTACTCTAAATTCTAATACTTTGGTGTCTGATTTATCATTTACTACCAGGCTCGGGACAGATGAATTAAAGTATTTCTGAAATATTTTTAGGGACATTAGACGCATCTCTTTTCTGGTGTAACAGGACAAAAAAGCTTTTTACTATACATTTGTCTTGAGTAGATACAGAAAATTACATTCTTTTTTGTTTTTACCTGTTACTTGTAAATTCATGCAATACAGGAAGCATCCCAGCATCAACGAGGTATACGTAGACATCTTCGATTTGAGGCTACATTGGACTGCAAAGACAATGCTGCTTTTAACTGCCATACTTCTTCTAGAGTTAGGGAAGTTGTTGACCATGTTGATAGTGATCACCAGAGCAGTGAAGCTGTCGTTGTAGACAATGGAGGTCATCTACCCGATAATATCGAACCTCCGTGGGATACTCAGCAAGTGTCATGTTTTGACCAGCAGACACTTCCATGTGGGGGTCAGAGGGTTGAGGTACTATCCCAGTACGCAGAGAGCTCAAAAGGGAAGAGGCAAGTTTACAATAATCTTTTATTTAAAAATTTTGGAAATTGATTTTCATGTTCACATTCCTTTATTTTTTTTCTTATTCTGTTTATTAATAATATTTCACATTGCTTTCTTAGGTTTGGATTTTGTTGTATTCAGGAATAGGGAAACATACACATATGAGAGTGGGGACTTTAAACGCTGCAACTGCCAGATGTCCAGATGTTTGAAACTGTAAGTCCACATGGCATAGTAATAGAGAGCTTGTTAAGCTTCAAAGTGGTAGCTTGTTAAGCTTCAAAGTGGTAGCTTGAACCTGTTGAAAGACGTGTAGGCTTATCTGATAGCATTTGACTTGCCCAAGAAAAAAGGGAAAAGGTTGTTTTAAGGAAATTGAACTTTTCCAAAATATTTTGCATATATCCTTGTCAACATGAGCATGGTAAGTTACTTCCACTTACTTGACTGCCAGTCAAACATCTAACCGAGGAATTTCTGTAAACTCCCATTATGATCTTACTTCCGATGCTATAGTAAATTGCAGCGCACATCTATTCACTTCCTGCAAGACACCCGGACAGGCCCTGACTGTAAAAGTGGTTTATTGATTAAATGTTTTCTTTCTGATTGAAACCAATTTAAGAACAAATTACATTTGATATAGGACTTAATAACATCTTCATTTTTTCCATCATGATAAAAGAGCCAGGTATATTTGCAGTCTGTTTCAGCTGTGTCCTTTGTCATTGGCAGTTATTGTGAGTGCTTTGCAGCAGGACTATACTGTGTAGATTCTTGTGCATGTGAAAACTGTTATAACAGGACTGATTATGAGGATTGGGTCGAAGATAGTCGTGAACAAATTGAATTGCGTAACCCGCTTGCATTTGCTCCAACGATTGTTGAGCAAGCCAATGATTCTCCAATTCTTGCGGTAGTAGCTTCCAAAATCCTACCTTATCTTTAACGTAGTCCAATATATTTGACATGAGAAACTTTGCAGGATGATGGAAACTGGACGACCCCTTCCTCAGCCAGGCACAAAAGAGGATGCAAATGCAAAAGGTCAAAGTGCCTAAAAAAGTATTGTGAATGCTATCGGGTATGTTTTAACTTTATAGCTTGATGTGTGATGCTGCTAGTTATTCATCTGTTTTTCATTTTTTTTCCCTTTTCTTTTAATTGACAACTATATTGTTCTTTCTGGCTGCTTTTATCCTGATTTCACATCTGAGCTGATGCAGCATGGAGCTTTAAGATCTAAGTATTAAATGTCGTCATCTTTTTCCTTTTCTCTTCTTAACAAAAAGTGGAGTTTGACTTTGTTAAGATGATTCAGGGTAGTAAGTCGCTTACTTGTAATCATTCTGACTGCACAAATATTTTCCTTTAATTTAGGCTAAAGTTGGATGCTCTGGGGGATGCCGCTGTGAAGGTTGTGATAATTCTTTTGGCAAGAAGTCAGGTTACATCTAATCTCTACCTCCTTCTTAATTTTTCTCCGTCAAAGATTGCTTTCATGCTACGAAGTAATTTTCATGAACCCTGTTGGTTGATGAGCACATAGCAGCTTAAACAGTGTCAGGATCATTGTGTATTGAGATGGAGAAAATTGTTGCTATCGAGCTCTCTCAAATTGGCTTTTGGGGAGTTTCCTCCAATCCTATCAACACAGTGAACTATGAATCTTAAGTATTTTTCCTGATTGGAATGTTGTATCAGTTTGGACTTTTGGTACATTATAAACGAATGTGCAAAAGTTCTAACTGACGGACTTATACCAGATGTTGTTCAATTTCTGTCAAGTATGTGAGGAACTTACACCCTTAGTGTCATGCTTGCATACATGTATTATATGCCCTTTTTATATTTACTAACTTACTCCACTATGCTGTAATTGCAGAACCAATATTCCAGAGAGAGGAAGAATGGAAGAATCTGCTGAATATGGAAGAGCTTATGTCTGATCAAAAGGGTGGGACAGCAAATCAGTTCTCACCAACATGGGAAGAACTTGGCAATACGAGCCATCTCACTCCTCTGTCACATCAAGTGCCTTCTTTGATATTATCTAAGATTTGGGACTTTCCATATATCTCACAGGCTCAACCACAAGATGGAAGTGGCCTCCAGTTGTCACCTGGTCAACTGCATTGGTACTCTTCTGCCCTGGCTTCTGTTAATGCACCATGTGAAATCATGGGAGATGGTTCACCCCACATCCACAATGACAATTCCAACCCGGCAAACAAGTTGCAATCTGGCTCACCAAATCAGGAACGTGTGTTTCCTCCACAGCAGATTCAATCAGATAGGTTAGTTTCAAGCTCTACAGCAGGTCTGCAAAGTGGCCGTAAACTTAGTTCGCAGGCTGTGTCTTCTTTCCCTCCTCTTTCACCACACCGTAACTCTAAGGACCGTATGAATCAAATTGAAGATGAGCAGCGAACTGAATGCACAGATGGGTGGACTTTACAAGTACTTGGCAGATTATAGTCTTCTCAGAGATTATACTGCTTATCTCAGTGACATCCCAAGAAACTGCTTAAATTAGCAGTTAAGAATAGACCTTTATATTGCAAAGGGCGCTGCTGAGTTTCAATGCTGAGAAAGGTGATAGTTGTTGGCCTTTTTAGCTATTGCAAGTAGGTATTTGATGAGATAATGCATGTGATTACTAATTGTAGTCCTGCGAATAAATTTTACTCTGGCAGCTCTTTTTTAGAATGATTCTTTTACTTTTTCTTGTCCCTCTTTGAGAGACAACAATGCTGCTACATTCTATTGATTGCTTATTTTTTCTGTATATGGGCATCTATTCACTTTCTTAGCAAAATTTATCAAGGAAAGACAGTCTTTCGATTGGAAGAAGCTCATGGGAGAAGTCAATTGGGTTGTGTAGTTTACCTGGATTTCTTAAGCCCAAGTCAAGTAGTTTATAAGATTGAAGGTCTCTTCATGGAAGATGCTCTTTCCTATGGTCTGTGATGTCTTGCAACTCAGTTCCTACTGCCACATTGGTCTGAACAACATGAAGAGACCCTCAATCTTATAAACTGCTTGACTTGGGCAATACCAGAAACTGATCATATTTACTAGACAGAATGCTGATAGGCAGAGAAAGGAAAACAGGATGCCACTGATTTCAAATATCAGATTATAACTAATATTAAAATTCTCTGAAAGTACAACAGAAATAGGCTATTACCATCTACATCCTGCATTTGACATGAAAACGCATCCAAAACTTTATTTTCAGGACAGGTGAAAGACACAAAAAAGGATTTAAAGAGGGCTAATTCAACTATACCATATACCCAACGACCACCCTTTTTGTTTACTGACTACTTGTACATACAGCTTTATCTCTTTTTCCCAATTATTATTTCACTCTTCTTTCTTCCTCCATGACCTCCAACTAGAAACTGATCCTGTGCTACATTTAGCGGGACCCCTCAAGCCCCAGCCTTGCTGTAAGCCAATTGCAGACCTCATCCATCTCTTTAGGAACTGTGTAATGACCAATCCTGCACATCCAAATCAAAACCAATAATGCTGCATTGGTTTGTCAATCAACAATGAGCTAATTTTGCTGCCCTTATGTAAGCCTAAATAGTTACCCCTCATAGGTTTTAAAAGTGAGGTATTGAAATCCTGCTATATTCAAGGAATGGGCAGATTTTTCTCCGAATTTGAAGGGGACAACATCATCACCTGCAATAGGATTATAAGAGGATCAGTTTGGTGTGCTAAGCAAGAAAAATTCCTCATATACATGAATTAACGTTGTCATTGGAAAGTTAATAAAGTGTTTTCTAGAAAGCCTTTGAACTGTGAGGGAAAGAATGTGTCAATAAACCTTTTGAGTATCGTTAATGGAACATCTTTCTAAGTAGAATTTTGAATATGGACATATTGTTTTTTGTAATTCAAAGTGTCATTGGCTAAGAGGGAAAAGATTCACAGTTCCTGTTATCTACCAGTTCAGAATGATGTCCAAATTATACTCTGAAGCTATATGACACGTGCAGGACTTCACATGTTCTCAAGCCGATATAACTTATCAGTAATCAGAGCCAAAGAGACTCCTTGGTGGGGCTTTGACAGAACCAAGTGCACAAGTTGATATCTTAAGAGTTCCTGACTACCACAGGCTTCAGTTTCTTATGCTAGGCTGGAGTATATTTAAAACTTAAGGTCTATTCCACAAGATAAGTAAGTTGCAATATTTGCTTAAAAGAGACGAGGATACATACAAGTTCCATGGCTGAGCAAAATTGGCAAGGATGCCGCGCGCCTTGCAGCTTCATGTGATACTTCTATTTTGTTCCTTAAGCCCCTGCAAGGCAACACCTTTAATGAGCATGTACAGCAATAATTTGCAGAAACTTAAGATTATAAGGTATCCAATTATTTTGGTATTTCAGGCAGATAGTGAGGCAACTGCTGTTTATTATATCATGATGATTTCTAGCAAAACTGATGTTGTCTTGGCACAGCAAAGAAGGTGCAAAACGTGAAAGAAAGTAATTCTGAATGATGCCACACCTTGAACCTGGTAGCCATCCACTTAGTCCAACAACTACCGTTAGGTTGATGGGGTATGGGTTGCCATTTCCATACCTTCCCAGAGCACAAGAAGTTGCAGAGTAAAGGGCCATCGCAGCACCCATACTAAAGCCTCCGATACCCACCTTAACTGTCAAAAGGAAACTGACATGATAGTAAGTTTTCGTATAAATTTATCTGGACTCTGTAGATGGACACTAATAATTTGAAACATAAATTTATATACAACCTTGATATTCTATAAATTTAACAAAATAAAACTTATAGAGAATGGCACAATGAGTAAAAGACTACAACCTAGGGGAGAAGGGAAAAAAAAAGGTCAACAACATGATGCAGGGATATCCCATTTCAGCAGTAATCAAAGTTGATTTCTAACTCAAGGCTAAACTTTATTCAGTAACCAAGACCATATTGCATATATAGATTTGAAATTCAGTAAAAGCATTTTGATTAAAGTTATATTTTAAAGAAATTTATGTCTAAATATTGTGATGTAGTTCCTTTATGTAGATAATAAGGGCTTTTAAATACCATCAGATGGCTCCGTCGACAACAAGTTTGCAATATGTGCTGCTGAAGCATCTAAACCCTCCCAATCATCCGGACCATCTTCTGAAAGCTCACCCACATCAAACCCTGATGTATATCAAATAAGCAATTTAAATGATTACATCAGTGTCAAAGCATTCACATGGCTTTAGTTACAGGATACATACAACATAATGCTTATCTCATAAACAAGAAGATAGAACCAAAAACAATCTTACATGCAGTGCAAGGAAATCCCCCAAGTAAAGCGACAGGACGAGTTGGAGCAGTTGGGCAAATCCATTTTATCTGCAACATAGAATCAAGAGACATATATGAGAATCATGGATGACAAAACTTGTATTCCATGGTTCAAGTAAAATTTTAACTATTGGAAGATAAAACAATGTGTGTATCAGAAAGAGTGTAATTTAAAAGTAATTTTTGAAAGCATCCTTACATTTGGAAGAGGAAGACTTTCCAAGAGCTGGGACCAGCTGCAACAGAATAGGAATGAAACTGAGGATAAACATGCTTCTTTTTTTAATAAACTTTATGCTCCCTACATAAAGATAAGGAGGAGCACAGTTTTATATTGTCAGCTAGACATGAAATTGTAACTGCAACTAGAGCTTCTATAATTCCATTAGGAGTTGGATGATTTTTATTGTAAAAATTATCTCAAATTGAGAGCAGCAAGCATCCCAAAGCCAAAAATTTCAAGTTTGCCACACGTGACCATGCAAGGCGATTAAGACTGGAAAGTTATTGAGTAGTAGAACCAGTTTTACCTTGAATCTAGAATTTGTGCTCAACTGCTTTTGGATTAAGAAAAGAACTCTAGAACCACTCTAATTAAAAATGAATATCCCTTTGTCATGAGGTAAAAAATATGGTTGTTAATTTGGCAGGAGCAAAAACAAGTTAACTTGTGGTCCCCTATCTATGAATAAGGAATATACTCTTTTCACATTTAAGACTTGCCAAGTTAAGCTTAACATCACACAAGACAAAAAACAAAAGGAAGGAAGAACCATACGATGGATATTATTCCACAGCGGCACTGCTTTCTCAATCGAACTTATTCCTATTAAGAGGACAAATATAAAGTAACTCTACACTCAACAGTGAAAAACATAGCATGATATGGACCTCCTACTAATATATAACATGCCAAGATGTTGACATTCTCAAACCACTTTCTCTTTCTTCTTTAATGATTCAGAATTTCCACTCTCCTGATGCAGGATGTGTACTTAAACGGTAGAATAAAACTGTATCCACAGTTCTCGGCCAGTTAGGGATAAGATTAAACCCAAACAACTGTTAAACAAGTTCTCCAGTTACATGCGGAATAGTCTCCATTCAATGAATGAAGTCAACTGAAACAGTGATCAACAGCTTGGTTGTACTATATGCATATAAACTTGATGCAAAAGAACACATATCATCAGCAAAACAGCAAAATTCTAACTTGCAATTATCATGTTTCTTCAGCAGATTGTTGTTAGTAAAAAAGTGGCAGACGCAAGAGTTTACAAATCCTAACAAGGGTTCTGAAAGACTAAATCCTGATCATCAAAAAGGTATACAACAACTGGAAAAGGAAAGGAGCAATACCTGGAGCCATTGTCACCGAGTCCATGAAGCCACACTATAGTTGCCTGGTGTTTCCCTTTTGGTCGAACCACATGCGTCCTTCCAAAGTCAAATGACCTTCTAGTAGTTCTACTTCCTAAAAAATTAGCATCAATGAAGTTCAACTATCAAAAGGTCAAGTTCAAAGAAGATAAACTTTACTAGAAACCTTACAAATGAATCAAGGAAAGAATCTCCAATCCTTCTATCTCACAGCAATCAATAAAGTTGAAGAAGCGAAATGAGAAAGGGAGTAGTATAAAGAAAGCAACAAACCAGAGCCCATGGAATGATGTGAATAGCTCATGTTTTGTTTTCCCAGTTGAGAAACTGCACTAAACAGCCCACCCTATGGCAAGGATTGAGAAGAGGCAATACAATGGAAAAACCCCAGAATGGTGTTGCCTATTTATAACCAAATGGGCAGTGACGCAGTGTGGAAATAGAATAAAACTAAAACAGGTGAATATTGCTACACCTTGAGCCCAAAATTGCCTAAGAAAACTCAAAAAGGATGGAGAGAGGGGCATCCTTGAAAAGGAAGTGGTAAAGACAATGACAAAAGCAAAAAATCTTTTCAATAGCAGAGAGAATCAAGGCAGAGAAGAGCACAATCATCCATCCCTTAAGAGAGATTTGCAACATAGAGAGAATCTATGCTTGTGGGCAGTGGCCAAAATATAAAGCAAAGCCCCCAGCAACAACTAAACAGAATATTACTGAAAACAAGAAAAGAATAATCTAAAATTGAAAAAGATATATATTATCTTTTTTCAATCATTTTTATATGAATTCTTTGATGATTTGATTGATACCCATTAAGCAGAGAGCTTAGAAGTTTCAACTTTCACGCATCCTATTCCTAACAAGTTTTTGGTATAACATGGAAGTACTCAAGGACAGAGTTTTCATTTTATTTCTCCTTTTATTTTTCAAGAAACTTCAACTTCTCATTATATCGAAAGGTTTCATTTTTTGTCATGGATAGATACACATGAATACATGCATACAAAAATATGCATAATAATCTACATATTTTTTTGGATTTTTTTATTTTTTATTTTTTGTATATCTAAAGTTTACCAACCTGGATTTCTCATGTGGAAGAGACAGCAGAAAAAGCATGTGACCTTTTTTTCTCTCCGTGCATCCTCTTTCTTGCTTTCGTGCTTGCCACTATCATATTTGGTTGCTCAACTCCCACCCTAAAAGTTTTGTTTTTTTATATTTCATGGGGAACACCATAAGTATTTAGCACAAAGTAAGTCCAAAGCTGCACCTCCTTTTTTATTCTTGCTAGATATTCAGCTGACCATATTACCCTTCTTTCTAATCTTTCGGGAAAGGTTTTCCCCTGTATTGAAAGGTTCATGTCCTCATGTCTACTCTGAACTTTCAAGTGTTTGCAAGGTTATTATTATTGCTTCTTGCAACCCTAAGTGTTACTGCAACTGGCCAAAAAGCCTATGCCAAGCAAAAATAAATTTAAAAAAAAAAAGAAAGGAATAAAAAAACTGCTCTCACTGATTACCAGAGTTGCAGACCCACCATTTAACTGGTCTCATGTTCATTCAGGTCAGTGTGATCTAAGCCCATATTATGCCATCACTACGTACCCATGAGATGCAGCTTTAATGCAACACGCTTCCAAAGAAAATTCTGCTTGTGATGCATTTATCCAATCCCTGTTTGTCTTGTCATATATGCACCCAGCTTATCATCTTCAGGCTGTCATTCATCTTTGGCCTACTGCCTTCTAGCTGTAGTGTTCAATAGCTAATGCCCTTTTTGAACTTTGTACACGTAACAAAAGCAAACTCTATATTTAACTGGTTGACTAAGGGAAAATACTGCTGACATAGCACGCCATAATAGGTTACTGTGTTGAATGGTGGCATCCGATATTGCCTTTTAGGTCAACTTTTCTGTAATGTTTTCCATCCTTTCTGGGAGAAAATTGGGCCAACTTTTTCATTGTCAACTCCTCCCTTTACCCTACCACATTCATTTGGGGCAAGAATCAATCAATGAGTATAGATAATTGGACTGATACTAATTTTTTTGAGTTTAGTTAATTGATTCTTGAGTTATTATAACTGAAAGACAACATATGCTGCTGGCACTACTCACCTGAGTGTGGCCTAATTTTTATCAATCATAATAAATAAATGCTGCAGCCAAACTGTGTTAATATAATTATATTATAACTTGAGGTGAAAAGGCTGGAACCTTCAAATAAACTATATAAAAGAGAATAGTTGCAGCTAGCTCGAGTAACAATCTTTTTCTCCTTGTTCATCTGCAAAGCTAGCTGGGTCGCAAAATGCAGTGAATATCAAAGTTATTACAAGGATTCTGCAGAAAAAGAAAAAACAAAAAATAAAAAAACCAACCAAGGGTTTTATCATCACACGTTATGAATAAAGTGTTAGGCAATAGGAAGCTGGTGCCTGCTCATGAATTGACTAGACGTTTCATGAAACCATGCAGACAATAGCTATAGGCTTCCCCTATAACTTTCATTTTCAGTGAAAAATAAACTAATGAGTGAATGTGGGTTAAAGATGGAAGGTACATTGATATAGAAAATAATTGTGGTGATGCTGGTATATTGCTACCTTGATGGAAAAGACTAGCCATTTGAATCTAATTTCTACATGGTGGAAAGTAGCATTGATTCAACACTTATTATTGATAAAAAAAAAAAAGAAAAACTAATACTATGCTATTTGGGTGGCAAATTAGCAAACAAATTGTAGTAAGAAGCAGAAAATTATTTTGCTGGTATGGTAACTCTTCTCTCAACAATAGAATCACGGAAAGTTTTCCTTGAAAGAATGAATTATATTGAAAACTTTCAAGCAAACTAGTATTCTTTTTTCCTTTCTTTGGGGTCAATTCAAGGGAGAAAATTATAGTTCTATATATATTTACCAGAGAGAAAACAGAAATTTTTTTCCCTATATATATATATAGTTGTAGTACATATGCAAAGCTGGATTGCAAAACATGGGGCAAGAAAAATTCCCTATATGAAAGACATTATATGCTATAATTTAACCTTGGACAATTTGAATAAAGTGCAAGCATCATATTGTCTAGGCAGGTTGGAAAGAGCTGGTTCTCATGCATGAACTAGACAGTTAGGAAACATAGAAGGTATATAGCTAGCTAGGGTTTCTTTATGTCTTTAGTATATGTACATTTTGCAACTGGAAATAATTTAATTAGTGAATGTAGGTTAAAGATAAGTGATTGAAGGGACAAGCATGCTATCTAGTCCAATGTGACTATTCTCCTCGGATAGGTTTGAAAATGATATCCTTTGAGAACATATATATATATATATATATATATATATGAGGAAATTGTGAGAGATAAATTTTTTTTTTAAGTTCAATTCAAAAATATCATTTATTATAATTTTAATTATTTTTAATCAATTTTTTGCATAACTTGACAATAATGCCCTTTAAACAATTTCAGATAAATTAAAATAGCTTCCGTTTGCTCTATCCCACCATCCAAACAAAAATTTTAAAATTAAATCCCGATTTCTCTCTTTTGCCAATATTATCTATCTTGCCATCCAACTCTTTCTCGCTATTTCAAATAGCAGAGATGACATCAAGGTATATGTTTTAGGTTCTTCGGTTTATTAATTTATATTAATAGAACTTCAAAGTTAAGGAGTTGAAATTGATTAGACATATCTATAAATTAGAACACTGTATGACTTTGGCAACTTAAATTTAGCTGGAAGCAAGCAAATCAATTAGTTATTAGGTATTGTATTACTAGTGTTTAGATATTGTGTCATTAGTTTTTAGGTATTGTGAGACTAGTTTTTAAGCATTGTGTGACTTAATCATTACGTTTTTTATTTGTAGGTATTGCGCAACTGGTTTTCAAGCATTGCGCGACTGATTTTTAGAAAATACCTAAGTCATTCAATACCTAAAAATTAGTCACTCAATGTCTACAAATTAATCACGCAATGCTTAAAAACTAGTCAAGCAATGCCCAAAAACTAATTATGTAATATTTAAAAACTACCAAAACTATTGAATTTCATTTAACAAAATCAACAACTTCAAATAACACATCATATCCCATTTAACAATATCATCAACGAATATGCTTACTTGGCGAAACATGCTCAAAAGATTTTCTTCATATATATAAAAAATCACTCCAAAATGCTTAAAATACTCAAAACGCTCAAAAGTTTTTTCTTCGTGTATCAAAAACCACTCTAAAATACTCAAAATATTTAAAAGTTTTTCTTTCTGACAATGAATACTCTAAAGATGAATGGTTTGGAGAGGAAAGCACAAAGGAGATGAGTCGGTTTGAGACATGGATCTAAACATATGGGTCGGTTTCATTAAGGATAATTTTGTCGAAAATTAATTTATCTTGATTAAAAATAATTAAAATTATACAGAGAACTATTTTCAAAACCACCTTATTTATGAAGAATATTTTTTAGAAGAACCTTATATATATATATATATATCACACATTTGATATTTAAATATCTTTTGACAAACAAGGGGAATTCAGTAATACCAAGAGCTTTCCTCTATTTTTATAATATGAAAACAGGGGAATTATAACTTTTTTATTTGAAAGAGTAATTATTTTGAAGTCTAATTAGTTACTCATAGATGACTTGACACAATAAATAATAAACTCATGAACACTTACAGCATATATATACCTCAAACATTTTAAAACAAGAAAATATAGTAACAGATGGCTTAAGAGAAAGCTAAAAGAAGTGTGTTTTGATTTCAAGGAAGAAAAAAATGATTCCAGAGGCTGCTGTTCTATATCTCGCCTTTTGGGGTGGCTTCCAATTTCCAAGGCCCCTAGAAACTTAAAGATGGCTTTTTTTTTATTTTTCATGAACCATGCATGAAGCCAATTTCACATGTGGAACAACCCCTATGAAAAGACAGAATATATATAATACATATATATATATATGGTGAGATTCGGTATTGGGATTGTGTTTCTTCTTTATATGTTGTATATTTTTTTTCCCACGTTCTTGAGGTTGTGTGGATTCTATCTTCCTTTGTTAATGAAAGGTATGGACACGACTGCAATATGTTGCTGTCTTTTCTTTGGGTTTTTGTTTCACAGCAACAAAGGGTGAGCATTTTAGGTTGGGACCCCAATGGTATTTTCTGGATGAATCCAAATCCAAATCTGATACCAAATCATGCCTAAAAAAGCTTATAAACTTTGATGTAAATCTTATGGACAATAACATCTAATGAAGTTCACAAGAAACAAAAGGAGGCTTTCATTTCATTTCTGGAATGGAACAAAGGTGGCTAAACGTGTTAGTATGTCTGCATGCATTCGTCTACCTCTCCCCTGACTATTATTTCAAATGGAATAGAGAATTAGAAGCTCATTATTGGTAAGAAAGTGATGGGAATTTTGAATCTATTCTGTTTTTCTTTTTTTTGGGCAAGCCTTTGTAGCTTTGAGCAAATTAATAATAGCATTTTGGGAGGATTGCTTGATTTGTAATCTTCTGGGACGCCAAAATCCTGAGAAAAGACGTTTAGAATACTCCTTGCAGAGAATATATCAGTCTTTCTTTTATTTATTTTTTGGGTCCAAGAATATATCACTTTCTTGAAGTTTCACGTTCCTGTCCCCATTTTGGCTTTAGATATGTTGCTCTCAAGTTAGAGAATTGTGCACACTTTTTGCTCCAAAAAGAGAAATAAATGTTAAGAGAAAACAAGAAAATGTGTTAGTGATCTACATATAATTTACACTATGATTTTTGTGTAGAGGGTTAGTTTAGGAAGGAGAAAGGATATGTTGCAACAAATAAAACGAAAAGTATTAAAAGTAACCAAAAAGAAGATTGGAACAATCGTTGCAGAAGCATTACGTGCTTTTGTTTTGTTGTGGTAAGGGTAAAGAATACGAATTAGAGAACAGGTGAAGGAGGCGGTGAGACCCTGATGGAGACTAAGAATTGAAGAAAGATAGCATTTGGGAAGCGCTTAGAGTGAGTTTTGGAAGTACTTGATGAATTCCCCTTTTAAATTGCCAAACTCCCATATTGCTACTAAGTAACAAGGCTTTCTTAAGAGCAGTTAGTAGAAAGTGCGTGTAGGAATGATATTTTAGGAGCATTCGGTAAAAAGTGCCACATTGGATAAATGGAAAGAGCACTTTTAGGGAGAACAAATTCTTTTATGGAATATCACGTTCAAAATGGGAAGAGCACGTGACAAAGAACCACACGTAATTAGGCATGATGCGGAAGTTTTGAGTAGCGTGGGACTCAATAACACGCAATAATGTATCAGGTGTTTTATTGAAAAAAACTAAAAAGCTATATGACATAATTACTTTCTCCCATTATGTAAAACAACATATATATAAGAATAATAATAATAATAATAAAATAATCAAAACCAGACCTCTACAAATAGAAAGAAAAAGAAATTGTCTTTCAAGGTATTCACTCTCTTCCTTACTATGGATTAAAACCAAAAAAGTCTTGGATTCTCTTCCTTTGCTTTTGTCCTTGTACCAAGCACAATACCAATTTTCTTGGTTGGGTATTGTAGTAGTGACAAAGGCAAACACTCGTACATAGCAATTATTACCCACCTGTCCATAATACCCATTTCATCGTGATTTTTGAGTATTCATTTGATTAATTGTGTGCAATGACACACAAACCTGCATTCTTTTTTGAGCCGAGGGAATGCTATGGGTACTATCAGATCTGTAGGATGAAACAGAAAATGGAACATCTGAACACAATGACAGGGAATTATAATACAAGAGTCCAATCACAACGAAACCAAAATACTAAAGGGTTCAAGATCGTAAGATTCCTTCAAAACTTAACACCAGCAAGTTTCATGAAAGAATGGAAAGGTAGCCATTGATTATTTGGCCATGCATTAGAGTTAACCTAAGAAGATCCATAGTTCAAACAGATGACCACCCTGTGTCTAAATCACCACAAAAACAGAGAGATACCATCTCAAAACGTTGCCTGAGCAACAGCCACGAGAACCAAGGGCCAATAAAAACCAAACAAGACAAAAGCTTTTTCTAACTTTTGAATGTGCAACTGTATACTGGACATCATTCCATCATCTTCTCCAATTTTATTCCATTAGGAAACCTGAAAAAAGTTGCAATTAATGATGATGATCATCATCGCCATGTCCATCAGGAGGTCCCCCAGGGCCAACAACTTCCAGCTGCCAAACATCAATGGAAATAATTAGGAAATTCCTACAATGCTGGAAATATGCGAGTATTTTTGCTGCACAGGTTACAAAAGGCTGCCATGGTAAGAATGCCACTTCATTCATTTCATTTAATTGCATAACCGGGCATTAAACTAAGGGAATTGGATGAACTGTTAACCTTAAAGTCTCCAGGACTCACTTTAGTCATAGCATGTTAGCCTCAAGATCAGACTTTGGTCTTTGGTTAATAGAAATCAATTATTTGTAGTTTCAACTTTTTCATTCACGTATCGTCATCTACAAACATTATAAAATATCTTATAGCTCAAACATTTGCAACTCAATCTAATAGATGGTTGTTAGTTGTATTCACTGATCAGATTTACAGAGTTACCCATCAAGTAACCAGAACCAAGTTGACCAACATAACATCCATATACATAAGGCATAAGCTATCTATTGTACAGACCGGTGGTTCAACTATGCTCTTGACTGAAGCCCACAAGGCTTGCCTGAGAATAAACTAATACTAGTCTTATTTGTTCCATGTTGCCAAATCATTAACAATGATCTCAAATCTTCAAAGTTTTTGGTGAATCCATGTATGGGCTAACAGCAACAACTAAACAGGATACAGATCCGATGAACGCAAAGAAATTGACGTTTAGATGTAAGCTCAAATATAGCTACTCAAGGTTAGGACATAAGGAATGAATGCTTCCTAATTCAAGATATCCACTTACCACGAAATACTGTGAGCAAACTGGGCACTCATGTGGCTTGCCTTTCTCCAGCCAAAACCAGACAACATCATGCTCATCCTCTGCATTTTTTAAATAAGCAAAACAAATGAACTCAAGTATTAGTTCAAGCAGACTCAATTTTGTATAAATCTAAGAAAAAGCAAACATTAACAACCACAGTTAGAACTTAGAAATACAGAAGCAGAGAAGTGATGAAAAGAACCTACCGCCTTCACCTCCTGGGCATCCAACTATTCTCTTGTCATAGTAGGACTTGATGACAGCAGGAGCTTCCTACAAGCAGATAAGATGACTTCTACCATCAAAAGTCATATCATGACATCAATCTTATGACTTCATAAAGGTCAATAATTCCAGTTTCCAGCAAAAAAACGGTGTTATCACCATAACATAGAGGCCCAAACTCAAAATGATAAATTTCCAAACATGATTTCAAATGAGACAATTTAAAATAAACCGCAAAAAATCCACGATAATTCTCAAACATCATGTATGTAATACTATTACCTAGCACAAAAAGATTATTAGGCCCTACAAAATGGCTAGACTTCTTACATATACAATGACATCAGTTATTACAGACAGCTCAAAAATGGGATCACTCATAGTGGACCAGCCTTTCAAAAAGGGGTTGCTGATAAATGGATAAAACGTGCAGTACAAATATATAGTAGAATAACATTGCGGTACACAAATTTAACAAATCCAGAACAAAAAAAAAATTGAGTGTAGAAACAATTTTTCTTTCTCTCTTTTGCATAATATCTTTTAATATTCTAGCGTCCGAAAAGTGGCAGAACTATAATCCAGGAAGCAGAGTGAACCATACCATAATGTTGCTGAAAAATAAAATATTAACAGTCCAGGCTTCACATATGGATTATTACCCCACCATGGAGATCAATGTTCACAGTTCAACATCTCCCTCCCCTTAGGCCTAGTCTACCAGTGACCAGGGCCACCAGTGAGAAGACATGCAGAAGAAAAAAAGACATTGCTTGAGGAAAACTAAACCTACGGACTAAAATAAGTTATATCAAAAGTTGCTTCCAAATATTCATTGCTCGAATCTAAAAATGAGTCAAATGCCAAAAGATAGCACAATGCTAACATAAACTGGAAGTCTGGAACGAGTCACTGGGCAATTCCAACTAGTTAACAACATTGAAAAGAGATGTGTCAACAATACCAAACAATGAACCTAGCGCGTTTTCAAGCACGACATCTTTTGATATACTTTTACTTACATTATGAAACATCAGATCAACAAAATAATGATAAAAAGTGGTCACAGGATACATCAACATCAGGTAAACCATTTAAATAAAAATGCACACACACCCAAGTACTTTAAGCCATACAGATACAAACAGAATAAAAGAATGAATGCAAGAAAAACATAGTAGTAATTTATAGCAATGCTATTAAACAAAATTGAAGAGGAGATAATTGTTAGTATTTCAAACAACCATCTTCCATTATAAGATGATGCGCACATGATCGTAATACTAACCTTTGTGCCAAAAGGACCTTCAGGATAGTTTACATCTTCAAGGATTTTCTTTCCCTAAACAAAATAACGCAAAAAAGAAAAAACAGAATGAGAAATCACCGACCTGTAAACTGAGAGAGCAGTAAATTGAATTTAGCCGTAAAGCAAATAACAATATATTCGACAATTTGAATCTTTAACAGTAGAAGAGTAACGTCACAAGAAAGTTGTCACATTTTAAAGCCAAACAGAGAGGAAAAACCACCTCAAGCTCAACAGCAAGCTCCTCGCGCTCGTGACCAGTAGCGATAGGCATTATATCCTCAACCCTCTTCTTCACAGCAGTATCCGCTACACAATCCAAGCCAATTGAAAACAAAAACACGAAATCAATATTGGATACGCCAACAACAACATCATTTTCCATAAAAACTAAATCTACTTAACCTCTTCATCTAATTTCGAAGCACATCAATTACTGATCAAGAACATTCTCATTATTAATTCAATATTTAAAAGGCTATCTGATGGGTGTAAAGCTTGAAATCAAAATGAATCGATGACGAGGATCTACGGAAATCAGATTTACCTGATTCGGTGGAGAAGTGGTGAGTGAGGAAAGCAGCGGAAGGGGACGGAGAAATGTGAGATTTGAATGGAAGCGGCGCCGTTCTAGGAGCGGATCGACATGGAGCTGCGGCTAGGGTTTTGAGCTGTGAAGTCACTAACCTTCTCCACATGTTCGTGAATTCAAGATTTTAGGGTTTGAGTGGCTTTGCTGATCTCAGGTCACGCCCCGCCTACTTTTGAGAAATACCGGAACAAAAGAAAAGAAGAAAAGCGATTGGGGTTTGTTTCCACTCTCTGCTTCCTTTGTCTTTCAGAGCAAACAAATGGGGAAAATGGGAAATGAGGTTTCAAAGAGTGGATGAGGAGGCTGCCGATGATGGGGTTCGCTGTTTCTTTCCTGGGGGTCGTTTTGGCACATGCCAATTCCGTTACACGTGCGAACTTTGTGGAAAATTTTTGGGTTTTTTTTATTTTTATTTTTATTGAATGATTGTTGCCATGTCAGCGGAAAAGGTTGCCCTTTCCGGGGATCTGCTTATATGGAAGAACAATCCGAACTATGATCGTACACCTTTGATATAATATTTGAAAATTTTTTAAAATTATTTAAAAATATTAAATAAATCCATATTATTTTTTATATTTCATTCTGCTTTATTTTAAATTAAATTTTTTTTTATAATTAAGAATTGATTATTTGTTAAATATCTTCTAATACGACATATCAAGATCATATAGAATAAAATTAGAAGTAAAATTTTTATTAATAATAATTAATTAATTAATAATAAATAAATAAGTTTTTTTAAATAATTCAAGAATTGGTTTAAGTATCATTCAATTTCTTGTTTGTTAAATCCTTGACGAGGAAATAACTTGCTTGCAGACTGGTTTGCTCTTACTTTGGACTAGGTTTGCTATTCAAAACTTGGGGAATTGAAAGATTCAAATCTAAAGAAATACCATATTTCCAGTTAATAGATTAGGGTTGTTGTCGTTGTTGTAGATAGATATATATAATACATACTCTGCATAAACTAAATTCTGAGTTGTCCTAACAATCTCTATAATCTGATATGGGGAATTGTGATGCAACCTGTCCTGTCCTTAGTAGTGCCAGGGTCCTTGGCTGAAACAGAATGTCTTCTCTAACTCAGCTGATCAGCTTTTGTCTTTGCCTTCTACCTCTGGCTTCCTGCCCTCCATCTTCATCCAATCTCCTTCTCAAGCTTTTTACATCGTCTTCACTCACCACACCATTCAATTTCTTGTTGAGGGCATAAGCTTCCCCCATTTTCCTTCTGCATTCTTTGCTTGCGGAATCATGAGATACCACTGAAATGAATTGCAAGGAAATAAGCAAAAGAGTGTATCTGTATAAACCTTCTTATATAAAACAGCAAACCTCAAGAAAATACCATATTGGCCTATATCTGGGGTTTACAATGTACTAAACTATCCAAGTTGTTACTGAAGGCATTAGGAATAGAATGGAATTGATTTAGTTAATATGATCTGTAACTACAGCTGATAACATATTAAGCCTGCTCAAGAAAAGTCAAATTAATAATGCCCCTGTATCTGACAGGTATGCAAAACTAACGGCCCCATTTGTCAATTCAACTCCTGAGATAGGAAACAGCCCACATTATCATTCTTATGATTAGACTTCTAACTTATCCCTCACTTCTCCAGTCTGTCAATTACTCTTCTTTTATTTATTTTTTTTTTTCTTTTTGACAATTCTCTAGTACTCTTATATTCCACATAGCCATGTTCCTTCTCTTTAAGTACAGCTTCTTGATTCTTGACCCTTGGTATCTCTCTCTTATTTGGTGTTTGTCAGAGTGCATCACTCAGCAGCTATGCATATGGACTTTGAAAGCATTACCAATGTATATAAATCAAACCATGGTATCAAACATGTATGAAACTAGTCCAGTGAATCACAGTTTGTTGCTCAGAGTAAAATAAATAGAACAACCAAGTAATTAAAACCACAATGAGATTACGGACCTGGTTTTGGATAATCTCTTCCAATTATGCACTTTGCTTTGTTTTGAACACTTAGAGGAGCTGTCCAAGGCTCATATATATACTCCTTTGGCATGTCTGATAACCACTCACAATGTTCATATATTAGATATAGCACCTGAAAGCTTGCTCAAAGATGATGATGAGGGTGGAATTGAACAATACCTTTCAGTATGGGGAGAAAATGCCTAATATAATCACCATGGGGATCATATTTCTTTCCAAATGATGTAGGGGAATATATGCGGTTGTACTATTCCATACAACAATCATTGAATGTAGAAAGCTTCAGTTAGATTAATTGAAGAGCAAAATTTAGCAGCAATTCTAGAGGGCAGAACCTGACTCTAAGAACCTACATCCTAGGCATCCCTTCAGATTACTGAGAAATCAAAGATGGAGGCCATATAATAGACTACTACTTCAAAACATTTAATAAAAAACAGATCAGGTTATTATGAACCACCTGATTTTGACAAGTAAGATTATTCAGTGAACACATTTAGCACTAACCATAGATCATTAATCAATAGATAATCCAAAAGTCATGTAATTACAATAATATTTTTATAGTATCAAATTCCATCAACATACTCTGCTAGAACTAATCCATTAGTCTAGTTATGGTGCCAGTCACTCCCCATTAAGAGACTTGAAAAAGATAAAATATATAAAAGCATTATACCTGGTAAAAGAATGATGAACATGATAGCCATAGCCAATTCCCGTTATTAATTGCCCAATCTGAATCAATCAGAAGTCTCTCAAAGACATCACGTCCTTTTTCCCAATGGAGAAACTAGCAAAAAATCTGATTCATGTCAAAAGAAAAGGATAGAAAGAAGAACTGTGCAGAAGAATTGAAGTAATATACCAGATCTCCACGAGTTAGAAAACATGCAACACAATGCCGTGCAAGATGGTGCATCCAACCCCACTCCCGTAGCTAAACCAGCACATATTTATAAAATTAAAATCCACATTCTAAGTATGGCACCAAAATGGGCAAAAAATTAGATAAATGCTGCAAGTTATGCCACAGAAACCTGGACCATGATGGCATCAATCCAAGGGTACCCTGTTCTAGCTTCCCTCCAAGCAGCTAGGAGTTCATCATCATCATTCCATGGAATCTGAATCACCAAATGGCATCTCAGCAAGGCTTTAAAGTACAAAACTAAAACATGACAGTTACAAACTCATGAAATAAATGGACATCTTTTAATGTTGAAATGAATTGCTAGAATTTTCAATTTCCTGTCATGGGATGGGCATAGATTACATGGGAACAAATTAAATAATTTCAACATAGTTACATCTAAATATTACATCTAAATATGATCCAAGAGGTGAAAGAGCGAGAATAAGTGAATAACACTGGATCTAAGCAAGAGGAACTGATCATAGGAACAACAAGATAGAATCACAACCATTCCCTTTTTTTTTTTTTGCCCTTACTTTTTTTATAAGCAAAACCATTCAGATGTTCAGCAATTTCATCACCCTCAACATGATAGTTTTATTTTTCTAATGAAACAGCCAAAAGTTGAGAATCTTTCAGGAAAAAATAACCAGTTTGTTTAGAACTATAATGCAATTTATAGTGAAACTGGGCTTGAATGCATGGAGATAAGAGTTGCAAACCTATATGAAACCCCATTGTAAATAACCATTATCCACAATATAGATATCATCCGGTATTCATTTATTTTGTTTCCTTACCTTTTCCCTTTTTTTATTCTTTTTTCTAAGAGGAATAAAGGAGAAAGAAACAAACAGAAGCAGATTTGTGAAAGGAGGTTTAGTGCAGTGCATTAGACACACTTACCTGCTTGCATATTTTGTTACCATTCATTTTATCAAAATTAGGAGTTCCAAACGCCACAGTGTAGAAAAATTCTCGCCATAGCAACTGCAAAGATTGAAACTAGCTGTTAACTCTTTAAAAGGAAAATGAAGGGTGACTAAACAACAAATAATCTCACCGCAGCCCCATTGAGTGATAAATAAGAGGAAAGTAACCTGTCCAACAAGGGAAACTGGTGGTGATGTATGCCTTTTGACATTCTTATAGACATCTTTAAGGCACTGGTAAAAGTACCTGGAAGAAAGACAACCAAACTGCCAAAAGGATCAAAAATATAGAAAGATCATAGAGAAAGAGGAGCCAGTATCACCGTTAATTTACTACCCTCTTCTGTCAAAGATATGCAGGGATGAGTTCTGTTTAAAAATTTCTCTCTGCATATTACAATTTACAATCAAAGGAATGTGCCTAGCAATATCATTAAATGTTTGTTTGACTCACTTTCAAGTAAGGTGATAGAACAGTTGTTGCTGGCTTTATATATGCAGAAGGGTCACCCTTAGGTTTCTCAAAGTTGGCCACCCATTCCTACAGTATAAAGAAAGTAGTCATATCAATAAAGTGCAACAAACAACTCAATTTAAAGAAGATGAACAGAACTAGAATTCTGAATCCATGAGAAGAGTGAGGGGACTTTTACATGAAATCAGATTCACTAAATGACAAACCAGATGGACCTTCATGATTTAGCAGCAATTTATAATCATCCTCACAAAGCAGAGAAGGAAATATATAGAATAACAAATCAAAATGATGACCACAGGGACCTTCATGTTTCCTAAACAGGCACTTATAAATCATCCTCTCAAAAGCCATCAAAAAAACATGAGGTGAAGCTACCACAATTAACAAGAGTACAGACAACTTTTCCTCAAGAGATTGATATATGTCATCACAAACATATAAGCAAGACATTTCACAAGCCTCGTATTCACCCAAACCACATTAAGCTCATGGGTTTATATAACCTACCAAATGGCACATTTTCTGGCCATACAAGTTCATTACAGTTACATTAGACAGCAAAAACAAATTCAAATTTTATTACAAGTTACTCACTTGCAAACAGGAGCCCTGCATTAACAATAAGTAAAATAAAAGAAATTGACCAAAAGCATTTGATGGTTGCCCCAAAACCACAGTGTAATTCTTACTAATGACACTGCAATCTATCATATATCTACATAATGTATTAAAAATGGTAGATTTCTTTTCAACAAAAAAAAAACAATAGTAGATTTAGCAATCAAAAATTAAATTATAAAACTTTATTACTTCCCTCTTCCAACAAAAAGGTGCCTTTTTTAAAACTTAAACTCCATATTAGATATTTAAGTATTGCTATTACCAACTCCATGCTGGCAGATAAGATGTTTACATCATACCTTGTCACTTAATGATTCCCTCAACCTCCTTAATGCTTCTGATTCACCACCTCTAAAGGGAGTCAATTCCTCCTGCACATAATATAATTTTTTCACAAAGAACTCCTTAAAAGGAAAGGCACTTTCTGAAGCATCAATGGCTCCATACCTGATCATTTTGCACATAACCAAGTTCCTTTAGTGTTGGAACTTGTGAAATCTCAAAGCTTGCAACATCCCCAACAGGAGGAACCGAAGAAAGCTCAACCAAAAGTGGGGATGATGCCCATGAGGGTTCCCCAGCCAGCTTCAAAAAGGATTGATAACTCAGTGGTGGCCTTCCCCCATTCTTTTGTAGAAATTAGTTGCATTGAGGTAGAGTAGCAATCGATGAGTAATATATAGCCAGCAAATAGCAATCAATTATGCATTTGAGTTTAAACCTAAACTCTATGATACCGATATTCTCGCTTACCTTCTCTATGATATCAGCAGGATTGAAGAGTGTATGACTCACCGGGGAGAAAACCTCTATTCCAGCTAAAGAAGCATAATTCTGTTGAAACAAACGCAATATTTTCGTCATATACAAAAACATAAGCACATAAAGCTAACTTCCTTCTTGTAAAATACTTTAAGCAATACTATTTTAAACTAAAAACAAGTTGAACTTAGTCAATTAAGATACAATTTTGACTTGATATTTCATTTTGGGTACGTGTAAAAAGTTCATTGCACTTCAGCTATAAATGGAGCTGTCTCCCATCACTCATAAAACCCAACCCTCTCACCGAAATCTGAACCTAAGACCTCCGACTTGACATCCCAACTTGTAAATATTGCAGTATACTTTGGAACGCAATTTTTAGTTCATATTCCACCAAAATTTGAGAACTCGAACGAAGCCACGGTCATGCTCTAAGAAAAAGAATACAAGGAAAAAAAAAAGGAGTATATAGTCTTACCTTAATTTTGTTATCCAAAGCTTGATAATATGGATCAGTGTCATACTCAAAGCAAATCTTTTTCACATCCCACTGTCACAAACTCATAAAAGAAGCGAACATTTAAAAAAAAAAAGACTTGTGATAGTTTTAACATAGCGATAAACAAAGTATTACAAACAGAAAATCACCTCTTTTAAGCAGCGAATCAAAACCTCACTAGGCTCACCCTTCAACACCAACAACCTCGACCCCAGTTTCTTCAAACTTAGGTCAAGGTCCGCAAGGCTCTCCAGCAAGAACCGGATCCGACTTATGCCCGCACGGGTCGACCCGGGAGAGAAAGCTTTTGGGTCCGGTTCCATGTAGTGAGGGTCGATTACGAACAAAGGGTACACAAAGGCGGAGGTTCTTGAAGCATACTCGAGAGCCGGGTTGTCGTGGATCCGGAGCCCCTTTCGAAACCATATTAACGAAGCCGACCCGGATGGCATGTTTGAGTTCAGAAGAAAGAATGAAGGTTTCATGACAAAAAAGGGTTTCGAATAGTGTTTTTGGACCGTTGGCTTGGTCGGGACTTGGCGGGTTAAATGCGAGGTTGATAAAAAGTAGAGATGTTGGCTAACGTGCACCGCGGGATATAGGATAAGGATGGTTGTGCGGTAAGGATGGTTGTCTTCAATGCTGCGCACTAGGTGTACGTTAGAGAGAGAGCTCGGGGTAGACCTTTGTCGCGGTTAGTGCGACGCCACGTCGAGGGTTGTACCTATTGGTTTTTTTGTGGTTGGAAGTATCACTTTTTTTACTTTTAAAATTTGCATTTGTTAACTGAAATTTAATAAACACCCTAAACATCCAGTAAATGGTTAAAACATGCTTTTTTTTATATAAATATTCATATCTCTTAAAATAAGAAAAAAAATCTTACTATTTAAAATGTTTTTCAATAATTAAAAAAATTTAAATAAATTCTTTTTTTTATTACTTTTATTATATTTGATCAAATTCATATACTTTTATTTTAAATCAAATAAACTTTTAAAATCAATAATTGATTAACATTTGTTAATTACACGTGACTTGTCATTTATATCACATGGTGTTAATATGTGACATGATTATATATTAATATGGTATTTTCACCTTTCACATCAATATCATTATGTTATAATATATGATAATGTATATTTTCACTCTCCACATTGATGTCATTATGTTATAGTGAATGATAATGTGATACGATTATATGTTTACATGGTATTTTCACATTTCATATTAATATCACATGATTTAAATAAAATGTTATTTTAACTAATTACAATTAGTAATATCGTAATCATGTCGCAAGTCGAAACTTAAATCCAACCTCATGTGATTTTAAATTCTAAATATAAAATCTCATAAGTAAACCTATAAATTACGAATCTACATTTTCAACCCAAAAATCATGTCTAATAGGTGATAGAAGACCTATGTTTATATATCCAAAACTCACTCCATCTCTTAATGTAAAATCTATAATAAATTATAAAAGTTTATTTGATTTAAAATAAAAATATATTTGATTGGATGTAATAAAACATTAAAAATTTATTTAAATTTTTTAAGGGTAAAAATGGTGTTATAGAAACAAAAGACAGATTTGCCTAACCAAATTGACAGGTGAAGTACATTAAGCAATGGAGCCCATGGGATAACGGTTTTTCTTCTCTTTTTTTTCCCATAATAAGAAAGAAATAAAAATCATGATCTCCTAAAATTGATCCATACAACTAGTCTAGGGTTTTGTTTTGAATGTTGACGTGATATTACTATAATTACAAATTATTACTCATCATAAATAACTATATTTGTGTTGTCTATTGATTTTTATTTTCGTTTTTGTGAGAAATAATTTATTTTAATCGTCATGATATTAGTTTAGACATAGAAATTAGCTTTTATAGAATCCACGAATAAGAATGCAATAAAATTTTTCTAATTTAAGCATAAATAAGAGTACATCAAGAAATTAATGTTTAAATATTACAAATTTAGTTTTGGTTCAATGACAAGTAAAGATTGTTAGGCATATCAACTTCAAAAGAATGGAATTCAAGTCACTTTGCCTTGTTTAATAAGTAAATTAAAAAAAGAGTAAAGGTGGTTATGGAATATAGAGAAAGGAATAATATTTGGAAAAACTTTTAATTATTTTTAAAAAATTTTAAAAAATTTTTATTTTTCTATTGTGTTCATTTAAGTGTCTATTTTTTTTATTTTGGATTAGATGTACTCTTATGATTAACAGATGGCTAATTATTATTAATCAAAATACTATTTATCATTTTATATTCGCATAGTGTCAATGTAATGGTAAATGTGTCCCTAATGTGAATGGTGAAAAATATTTCATGATTATGTCATCATATTATATTAGTATATCACATCATTATCTATTATAATATATCAATATGACATATATCAGCACGTAATTTAAAATGATAAATAGTATTTTGATTGATAACAATTAATCATAAACACTTATTAGACTCAAAATAAAAACATGAAAATTTAATTAAATGTAATAAAAAATAAAAAATTATTTAAATTTTCTTAAATAATTAGAATATTTTTTGAAGTAATAATGTTGAAACATACATGTTTGTTTCTTAAATTAAAAGAAAAAATTTTGTGCCAGGAGCAACCAGCAAAACCAATGATTCCAGGTGGTAATGGGAAGGATCCGGTTTGAATGGAACTGAAAAAGCAGAGTATGAAATGGGTGGAAGTAGGAAAGGTTGGTAAAAGCGGGGCCGAGGACTTACATGGAGTGGAAGTCATGTTTGAGGGTAGTAGAGTAGATCCCGTTCAGATCTCTAATGTTTTTGGGGTGTTTAAAACAATGGAGGCTGGCGGGGATTTTGGAACCGAAAAACAGGGGAGAACAGAGAAGGTGAACAGTAACATGCAATTTCCATAAAAGTGTTTTGGGGAGAAAGAAACGCAACCGGTGATGGTAAGGATGAATGCTGGGAAGCAAAGTGTTGAAGGGATGCTGTTAGATGCTCCGTTGGTCGTAACAGGGAAGGAGGCAGTAGATTTAAAAGCTCAAACGCATCACAGAGCGAGCCTAACAAGGGATGGAAGTGCGGATATTCGATGTTCGACGCAGGCAATGATGGCTGAGAGTTGGCAGACTGGTGCGACACTAATGATAGTGTAAAGAATGTTGGGGATTTTGATCATGTTCAATGGGCAATGGATGCAGGCCATGTGACGCTCAGGAAAGCCAAAAAGAAGAAAAATTGTAAACTTGAGGATCGGTTTATTTGTGGTGGACATGCATGGTGATGGTATGAAGCTACCGGAAGTTGGACAGTATTTGGAGAGTCAAAAACAGTGCTCGAAACATGTAAACTTGGGTGTTGAAAAGGTGCAAGATGGTAGTGAAAATAGCCCTGAGGGAGTAGTGTAGCTCAGTCAACTAGACAGGAATAGTGCACTGAGTCCATATGGCTATCTTCAACTCGATACTGTTCATCATACTAGCAACCAATCTGCAGCTACTGAAAGGCAGGAAAATGATAAACGATCGATTGGAAATGAGCCCAACGACTCAACAGATCCATGCATAAGTGAAAGGGGTGTTACTGGAGATCGTAGCATAACCATGTGTGTTGAAGAGCACTGTGGTTTCAACAAACAACATAGCTCTATCCCCTCTCATGCATTCATTTCCCATGCAAGCAATGAAGGATATTCGTTGAGGAACCAAAGTCCAGAAGCTAATAGGCAAGTAGAAAGCAACAGTCGAGGGCAAGTAGAAAGCAACAGTCGAGGGCAATTAGAAAGCAACACATCGGCTTCTCACTTGAAAGCCCGAGAGTAGTCAGATAGCCAAACTTTTGAATACCACCCTATGGTTTCCAGAAGAAGAAAATCTTATAGTGAAGTTTCATATGTCCCTTAAGAGGATATTTTCTCAGAGAATGAAGCTTATGAGTCGACAGATGGATCCTGTGATGGTTCTATCTCTAAGCAATTCACCACTAGAACTTATCCATGATCAGTGCTTTGCTTTGGAATGTGAAGGGAGTGGCTGGTAAAGTAATCCAAAAGAGAACTAAAAAAAGTATAGATGATGCACCAAATAAAGATTTTAGTGATTTTGGAACCGATAGTTAGTGTTTCCAGGATTAAATTTTTTAGAAGAAAATTAGGCTTTGATAGGGTGGCTTTTAATTGTTCTCAAAAAATATGGATTTTTTGGATGCATGGGATCACTTGCACAACTAGGTTTGACCATCCCCAATGTTTGCATGTTCAATTATCCTTTCCGTGGCTTCCTTTTCCCATTCAAGCTTCCTTTATTTATGCAAAATGTACTAGACTAGAACGGAAAGCTTTATGGGATTTTTTGAGAATTATTACAGATGATGTACAGGATCCTTGGCTAGTTGGAGGTGATTTTAACATGATTTTAAGCAGGGAAAATAGATTATTTGGGGCAGATCCACATACAGGTGCTATGGAAGATTTTGCCACTGCTTTACTTGATTGCGGGTTGATGGATGCAAGTTTTGAAGGCAATAAATTTACATGGACAAACTCCCATATGTTTCAAAGATTGGACAGGGTTGTTTATAACCTACAATGGGGTTTTCATTTTAATACCACTCAGATTTAGCATTTAAATCGAGATGGCTCAGACCATTGCCCGTTGCTAATCTCCTACTCTAACTCCAATGTACAGCGACCTTCATCCTTTTGGTTCCTCCATTGCTGGGTAAAACATCATGGTTTTTTAGATTTTGTTGCTAATAATTGGAAATTACGGATGCAGGAGATAGGATTGAAGGCTTTTTGGTTGAAACAACAAAGGCTTAAAAAGGCTCTTAAAGGTTGGAGTAAATATGTGTTTAGGGTCATTTTCAGTAATCTACGTTCAGCAGAGAAATAGGGCGAGGAAGTGAAAAAAGGTTCCAAGAAGACCAATCTCTTGCAAACCGTGAAAGCATGAATATTTCCTATGCAAGACTCAACCATTTGCACAGTGTTAAAGAGGTGTACTAGCAGCAAAAATCAGGGGTTAAGTGGTTGGTTGAGGGGAAAAATAACACATGGTTTTTTGACATTCGCATGCAGAAGAAAAGAGTGAGAAATTCAATATTCCGGATCCAAAATTGTGATGGCTCAATTGTAGAGGATCAAGAGCTTATTAAAAATTCAGCAGTGGAATATTTTACTAACCTTTTGAAGGCGGACAACTGTGATAACTCCAGGTTCAATGCTTCCTTAAATCCTTGTTTATTATCTGATCGTGACAACGATTTTCTGTGTGTAGTGCCTACGATGGCTGAGGTTAAGGAGACAGTTTTTGCTATTGATAAAAATAGTGTGACGAGTCCTGATGGGTTTTCCTTTTTATTTTATCAACATTGTTGGAGTATCATTGCAGATGACTGTTGGACTCGATAATATGTGCTAAGGGGGTGAATAGCACAATTTGGCTTTTGATAAGATTGGAAACTAATTTCTAAAACTTAAGAAAACAAAAACAGAGTATAAAATACCTCACAATTTAGAGTAGTTTGGTCCAAGATCTACATCCACTACCTTAATTATTAAATCAAGGATTTTCCCACAAATTCACTATGGACCGGTGAAATTCACAAGCTTTCACCAAGCTTTACAATGGCTTTTACCAAGCTCAGCAAAAAACCTTTTACGCTAGTTTTTCACGGGCTCAACTAAAACCCAATGTGGTTTTTCAAGGCTCAACCACAACTTTAACAATCAAGCTATCCCAAGCTTGAACAACCCCTTAGAGTGACTCCCTCACTCTAAGAATACAAGAGAAGTAATAAAGAAGTACCTATGATCACTTACTTGATCTAGATGGTACAAGATGAAGTGTTGAACTCTATTACAAAGATTGACGTTTAAGTGCAGTAAGGTGTAGTGAAGCTTTTCTGGTTTTTTCTACTTTCTATAGCTCAAATCTCATTCAAAGCTTCAAAAACTTGTTTTTCATTGTTGGAAGACCCTTTTATACTTGGAGATGCAACTCTGATAACAGTTTCACAGTTTATGGCCGTTGGAAACAGTTAAGGATGAGTTCTAACCGTTAATCTGTCTTGTAGTGCTCTAGTTCAAATTGCAGACAAAGAGCTCTTAGTCGATTGACTTGGTTGACTAAGTTGGTTCTGTTTCTGATTTGCAGATTCTAGCTGTCAAGCCCGACCTTATAAAATACTTTCCATATCATTCATATGATTGACAATATGCTTGCATACTTGGAAAGCCCCGAAAGAAAAATCGTTAAAAGACGACAATGTACCAAATGGTACAATTAAGTTAATTTAAGCCTCGAACTAGATCAAATAGAGAATTTAAAATGAAATTAAGAATATTAAAGTCTTAGAATGGTTTAATATGATGATTTGGAGTTCGAGGATCAATTTGGAGTCAAACCGGAATTTTTACCGTCCAGGGGCAAAATGGTCATTTGCCACCCAAGGACACAATGGGAATTTTTAGAAAAGAATTTTTTTGGCCCCATTTGACTTATTAGAGTATTATTTGAGTATTTGAGTATAATTTGAGGGTTTGGCAGTAAAAAAGTTTAATTCTAGTGATTTTTAGAGTGCATGGGCAAAATCGTAATTTTACCACCCGCGGACAAAATTTGAGATTTTGAGAGAATTTAGATCAAATTTGACAAATTGGATAATGGTATGAGTATAAGGGGTGAAAAATATGTCTATGGGCAATTTTCAGTTTTT
>NC_030855.1:13072548-13086338 GCF_000208745.1 Theobroma cacao
ATTATTATTTTATTTGTTTAAGTTGGAAACAGTTTAAAATCTTTTAGAATGTGGTATTTGGAAACAGTTATCCACAGGGGAAATGAGAAGCTGATATTAAAGCCTTGCGAGGTTCCGGTTGACATTCCGGGTAATGAATGTCGATCGAGACGTCGCGGCGGTTGTCACTGGCTCGATGGGAGTTCCGGGTCGTGACACTAGCAGAGAGCACTTAGTCAACTGACTTGGTTGACTAAATTGATTCTGTTTCTCAAACTCTTCAGCCCATCATTTCTCCAATTTGAAATTTGATCAATCAATGTTATTCTTTGTTTCACCAATAAGCTTTCTCCTTGTTATTTAGTTACATTTTGTTGATTTTATCTCTTTTTTTTTTCAAAAATACTCTTTGAAGAGTTAATAAATTAATTTCATATATTAATTTTCTGCACACTCAAGTAAAAGTATTAGACACAAATAAATGGGAATGTTTTGTTATCATTAAAAACTAATGGAGCTAACAATGACCTCTTTAATGCTGTTCAGGATTTTTCAGAGGAGCAGGGATGCCACAAGGAGTAACTTTTACAACTCCGATTTTACTCCCTAAAAAACCAAATGCAATGCAATGGAGGGATTTTCGTCCAATTAGCTTATGTACTGTCCTCAACAAAATAATTACTAAGCTATTGGCAAATCGATTGTCTGCAGTATTGCCATCCCTAATAATTGAAAATCAGAGTGCTTTTATGAGTGGTAGACTAATCAGTGACAACATACTCTTGGCTCAAGAGTTGATCGGTAAGCTGGATCATAAATCAAGAGGAGGTAATATTGTTTTAAACTGGACATGATGAAAGCTTATGATCGGTTACACTTGGATTTTTTATATTTGATGAAGGAGAAATTTGGTTTTAATGCTCAGTGGATAGATATGATTAAAAGCTGCATTTCGAATTACTGGTTTTCTTTACTGATTAATGGGCAGTTGGTTGGGTACTTTAAATCAGAGAGAGGCCTATGATAAGGAGATGCAATTTCGTCTTTACTATTCATTCTTGCTGCTGAATATTTATCTTGTGGCTTAAATAATCTATTCTCTCAATTCTGCTCATTGCATTATCAATCTGGATGTTCTATAAATATAAGTCACCTTACTTTTGCGGATGATGTCACGATTTTTACTAACGGAAGCAAAGCAGCCTTGCAAAAAGTATTATTGTTTTTGCAGGAATATGAATAGAGCTCCAGGCAGAAGCTTAATCCCAGCAAAAGTTGTTTCATCACAACCAATAATATGTCCCACTCGAGGTGTCAGATTATAGCTCAAGCCACAGGATTTCAACAGAAAATGTTACCTATCATGTATCTGGGAGCTCCCGTATACAAAGGACCCAAAAATGTGTTGCTTTTTTATTCCCTTATTAATAAGATCTGAAATCGCATTACAAGTTGGGAAAATAAAATCTTGTCTCCAAGAGGGCGCATTACTCTATTAAATAGTGTACTATCATTTTTGTCGATTTATTTGCTTCAAGTGCTAAAGCCGCCAGTGATAGTAATTGAGAGAATTGAGCGTCTTTTTAATGCCTTTATTTGGGGAGGTTCTTTGGACAGCAAAAAGATGCATTGGACAGCATGGGGAAAAATAGCTATACCTTGTTTTGAAGGTGGTTTAGACATTTGTAGCTTGAATGATGTTTTTGAGGCTTTCACTACGAAACTTTGGTGGAGATTTCAGACTTGCAGTAACTTGTGGATTCAATATATGAGAGCAAAATATTGTACTGGTTAAATTTCTCACACAATGTCTACCAAACCACATGACTCCACCATATGGAAACGAATGATCAGTGGGAAGGACACAACAGGGCAGCAGATAAGGTGGCGGATTGGTAAGGGTAACTTACTTTTTTGGCATGATATTTGGTTGGGTGATGAGCCCTTGGTAAACTCTTTCCTTGCATTTTCTACTTCCATGATTAAAGTTAATTATTTCTATCATGATAATGATTGGATGTGGATAAGCTTAGAGCTGTATTACCAGCTAATTTTATTAATGAGATATTGAAGGTCCCTATAAGTTGTACACAAGAGGATTTGGCATACTGGGCTTTAACTCCAAATGGAGAATTTTCAACCAAGAGTGCATAGGAACTACTTCGCCAAAGACAACCTATTCATCCATTAGGTAAGTTTATTTGGCACAAGAGCATCCCACTTACTGTTTCGTTTTTCTTATGGCGTTTGGTGAATAATTGGATTCTTATGGAGTTACGGATGAAATCAAAAGGCTTTCAGTTAGCATCAAAATGTCTATGTTGCCGATTAAAGGAGACGGTTATGCATGTTTTTTGGGGTGGGCCGGTTGCACAACAAGTTTGGAATTATTTTGTAAAATTCTTTCAAATCTATGTTAACAACCCTTGAAATGTTATGCACATTTTCCACTATTGTCATTATTCTAGGGATTACTCAAAACCTGGTCATATTAGAATATTATTGCCTTTGTTGATTTTTTGGTTCTTTTGGGCTGAAAAAAAATGATGCAAAGCATAGAGGCCTCAGAATGCATCTTGATAGAGTTATTTTGTGGGTTATAAAAATATTACGGCAGCTTTTTCAGGGTAACTTGTTACGTCAATGGCAATGGAGTGGAGATCTTGATATTGCTACACATTGGGGTTTTCGGTTTGAACGGAAGAGACATGATCCTCCAAAGATTATCCACTGGTCTCGACCATTGATAGGTTAGCTAAAGTTGAATGTCGATGGCAGTTCCAAAAATGCTTTTCAAAATGCTTCTGGTGGTGAACTCCTTAGGGACCATATAAGTACTATGATTTTTTGCTTTTCTGAAAATTTGAGACCTTATAATTCATTATAGGTAGAGTTAATGGCACCACATCGAGGATTACTTATATGTATTGAGTATAATGTATCTAAAATTTGGATAGAAATGGATGCAAAAGTAGTTGTGCAAATGATACCTGAGGGACATAAAGGTTCATCTCAAACTCGATATTTGTTGGCTTCCATCTGAAAATGCTTAAGTCGTTTCTCTTTCTGGATTTCACACATCCACAGAGAAAGGAACCAAGCTGCAGATCATCTCTCTAATCAGGGATATTCACACCAGAACCTGCAAGAATTTACACAAGTCGAAGGTGAGCTTAGAGGAATTTTTAGATTAGACAAATTAAATTTACCTTATGTGCGGTTTAAATAAATATAAAGGAGTAGTACTCCTAACTTTTAATTTTATCTTTATTTTTATTTTCATTTTTTTATGAAATTTCCTTAGCTTCTTGTAAACAGGTAAATTACTTATCTTTGACATTAGTAATCATTGCAAAAATGGTATTTCATGTATTAGGAATTCCATTTCTTCTTTCTTATGTAATTTTGGAGGTTAAGTTTCGATCCTTTTTCGACTGTACTTATTTTTATTAATTATTAATAAAATGAAAACAGGGTAACTGGGCCCTGTGAGAATTTTCAACATAAAAAAATATACATGTCTTTTTTGTACATTAATAAAATTAAACATTGAAAATAGAAGAAATATATAATTTTACAAAGGAGCGCATGGTCAATTATGGCAACGTTGTCCTCCCACCCAACAAGTCAAAGATGTTGACTGTTGAGAAAAGAGAGGAACAACCAAATGGCCTTAAAAACATGGTTAGAGGTTGCGTTAACAACACAACAGAACCTTTTTTAACTATTTTCCTTTTTCGAACTACATAGTCTAATTAATTGATCATATTTTGACACGTAATTAGTAGTTTTTACCAAATTAAAATAAATTATAAAATTTTAAAGAAAAAAATCAAAATAAATGAATTATGAGGAGAATTTTTTTTTATGATTTGTCCTCTTACTTTTTTTTTATCAAAAGCCACAAATTATTCTAAATTGTATTGAAAAAGAATATATATACAAAAAATAAAATGAAAAAGAATCAAGAATAGATGAAAAAAATAAAATTCCCGAAACCTTTTTTATTACAAAAGATTGTCGTCTTCATGATCCACACACTTTTTTTTTTAGTTTTTTTATTTAATTTCTTTTTTTTATATGTTTGTTATTATTTAAAATTTTTATTTGTTAGCTTTGAGTATTTAAAATTATAATGTGAATAATTTTGATTTAAAATATAATGTAAACATCACAAATTATTTTTATCATATTTTTTCTTTTTCTTCTCTCTTTCCTTCCCTTCATTTATTTATTTATAGAATGAAATTTTAAGTATTGAAATTTGATAAGACAGAAAAAGTAATTATACAAGAAAATTAATGATATTGCGGATGGAAAAGAGAAAAATGAAAAAAAAAAAGCAAAATGGCTGTCATTAGACTAAAAATGTATAGATATTATTAATGATATGAAAAAGTCAATAAATAGTTAAAAATAAGTTTTTTGAAGTTAGAATTTTAAAAAAAATAGAAAAACATAATAAATGTTGATATCTTACTCAATAATAAAGGAATTTCACAAATTCCACCTCAAGATATGAAATTTAATATGAGCCTTCAATATGATTTTAAATTTACCAATATGCTCACAATTTAGCATGTTCCTTGTTAGTATTATTATTATTATTATTATTTGAAATAGTTAGCAGTATTATTATTTGACTTTTAAACTTTGAATGAATTAGATTTAGTCTACTAAGTGGGGGGACAACTTTGACTCAGTATACTATTAATTAATGCAGATTATTTTTATATTATGTAAAATACAAATCCAAATATTTATTGATATGACCAAATAATTAGGTCATAAACAACTTGTAAAAGTTAAATTAAATTAAACTAAATAAAAAAAGGAAACAAAAACTAGATCCATCCATTTTTCTTTTTTTAGGTAGCAGTAAGCTGTAACCGGCAAGGAAACTTCTTCCTTTTTTTAGTACCCTAACAGCCTTAACCTGACGACCAATTAGTCCCTTCTTCACCGCTAGATCCTTGTAATCCCTCCTTCATCCACCGTCCGATCATCATAATCTCTCCTAATCCATCAAGGCAAATACCAGCCCACTATATAAGCCCAAATTCAACGCAACGCCACTTCCCAAAAATTTCCATTCTTTCACAAATTCCAAGGCAATTATTTTTCTTCTTCTTTTCTTTTTACACTTTCAAATCAAATTCGCCCGTCATGAGATTCAAGAAAGGTAGCAAAGTTGAGGTATTGACCAAGGAGGAGGTCTCAACCAGCGCGTGGCGGTGTGCCGAGATTATCTCCGGCAACGGTCATACGTACAGCGTCAAGTACGGTTGGTTTCCGAACACTGGTGAGGCGGCAGCGGTCAAGAGAGTCCCTCGGAAAGCGATTAGGCCTTGCCCTCCTCCGGTAAACGGGACCAATGATTGGGTTTCTGGCGATGTCGTAGAGGTGTTCGACGAATTGTGTTGGAAACCGGCGGTGATAGTAAGGGTTTTCAGTGAAAACAACTTTTTTGTTAGGATTCTTGGATCGAATAGCGAACTCAGTGCACATAAATATCGATTGCGTGTTCGACAATCTTGGGAAGATGGCAACTGGTTCCTCATTGGAAAAGTAATTTTTTTTCAACTCCTTGTCTTTTCTTTTACATTAATTTTAACTTTTTTCTTTCATTTTTTTCTATGTAAGTTGTTGATTCTTACCCTATTTGTTATTTTTGACAGGGTTCGTCAAATTTCACAGGGCCGCCGAGGAGAAAAAGATCTTTGCCTGGCTTTTCGAATGTTGGTGGGCAGAAGAAGAGGATCACTGAAAAAGGTGGTGTTGGTGTTCAAAGAATAATTATTCGGCTTCCTTCGCCGGCCTCTGAAAAGGTAGATGCATTTGTTTCCCCCAAAAATATATTGGGTGAAATATGTAAGCCACCTTCTTGTTATAGAATTGATGATACCATGAGTTGCGCGTCGTCTGTTGGTAGTTGTAGTGGTTTAGGGAACAATGATCATAACTTGTCTCGTAGTTTTGTAACAAATGGTTGTGAAGACTTGAAGGATTATTGTAGTGACGCAGACTCGTATTCTAAGCAGAGATGTGGAGGAGGATGTTCAGTTTCCACTAGTGTGAAATTGGGAACAGATTATCATAGTTCAGAGCTACAGGCCTATCAGCAGGCTCTTAGAGCATTGCATGCTTCTGGGCCTTTGACTTGGGAAGAAGAAGAAAAGGTGACCAATCTCCGTTGTGTTCTTAATATTTCAAATGATGAACATTTGAGGGAGTTAAGAAAGTTGAGACATGATGATAACAGGCATTTTATTAGTTGTTACTAGATTTAAGGAATTTAAATGAATTATTTTTCTATCTGGTTATGCAATAGTGTTATATTGTAAAGATACTTGAAATTTTCAATTTGTAATTGTTTTACTATTTTCTTCTCCTGTCTCCATGACAGAAGTTTCATTTTTTTATATGATTTTCCTTTTCCTTTCTTTTCATTTTCGCTTCTCACCTTTTGCAGATGTAGCATATTGTTTGGTGGATATGCATCATAAATTTCAACACAGTAAAAATCTACTTTCCCTGAGTGGAATTGTTGAGTAACATTAAAATGCAAAGCTATGAAATACGTTTTTAGTTACTGGGAAGGATGCCCTAAAATGAATCTGGCCTCTTACTGATTCAAGTGCCTGAAATAGTAACATGTATTTCCTGTTTTTCAACATATTTGTTTTCAAAGTTTTTGTCCTCTAAGATTAATTTGACCTTGCTCATGTTATTTATCAAAGGATGAAAAATGACCTTTTTCATTCATGCTCGCTAACTGGGATCTTGTAAATTGTGATGTGGTGCTGGCTAGTTTATGGATTCTAGCTGGTGTTTTATATACTTGTAGTTTAATGCATGTGAAAGTGTTCTACATCATCTCATGATGATGGTTATGAATGTTATACTTGCTTTATTTCAGCAGTATATGGATTAATGTTGAGGAATATCTTGATGCTTTCTCAGAAATCTCATGGTCAATGTTGGAGGCACCCATATCTTGCTTCTAAAGCCATGATAGGGTTGAGTTTTGTCATCTTTGCAGTTGACCAGGGGGCAATATCCATGGTTTTTTCCTAAAGGAACTCTTAATCCCTGCTGTTGGTATGAGTTATTTTTAAAATTTGATTTATATATGGAGATGCTAGTATTTGTCATTGTATCTCTTGTTGCAGATTAAAACAGGATAATCTTAAAAGATGCCCTACAGTTTTAACATGTAAATTAATTCTTCTTTTTTTTTTAAACAATACATGAAAATTTAAGTTATAATGCAGGTTGGATGTATAGTAAATCTGCTTTCTCTCGTTCAAAATCTTCTAACCTTAAATGCTTGAATGTTGACAAGAATATGTTACCATCTCTTAACTGTACACATACAATTTTGGCCTATTGGGTGCTACATTTGATCTTACTGTCTCTGCATGTAAACAAGTTTTTACATTCTGATGATTTGATGATATTTTTCTAGTTAAATAGCTATGGTTACATACTATGATCAAATGGTGTTCTAACATCATAGGTGGTTGCTTGATTTAGTTAGATGGGTACTCATAAGTCCCTTTGATGAACTCCAAGTTCGAAAATATTTCCCTGCTCATGAGTGTAATGTGCTGTAAGGGTTTTATTTTTTTTTCCTTGCGTAATACTAAATGTTTTCATCTTTATGAATTTTGCATGACAAAAATCCATGCTGTAGTTGACATGTACTTTTCCCCTAATAATGTATAGTGGATGAGAATCCATGCTGCGGGTAGCATGAAGTTATCCCCTAATCATGTACGGTGGCTGATGCATTGAAAGACTTGTCAATGAGAAGAGTGTCTGTTTATATATTCAGATATTGGATTCCTAAACATTCTTGTTGAATGCAGCAGCCATGGACTCAAAGAGGTGATTTGGTTCATATCTTTTAATATCAGCTTTGTACTTCCAATTGGTAAGATTTTTTTGCTATTTGCATTGGCATTTTCTGTGAGATTAGGGGGTGGTAATTTACGGTTGTCCATCATTTTAGTATTGGGTAGGGCTGTGCAAAAGCAAACTAAGAAAATCGACACTAACTGAGGTGTTCGGGTTGGTTTGATTCAGTTTTTGACAGAAATTTAGTTTGTCTGGTTTGTTTTTCTCCATCAGACACTGAAAAATGCAAATTAACCATATTGTTAAAGAAGCCCCCAAAAATAAGCCAGATTTTGGAATTGTTTAGTGGATGTAGCTCAAACACATTGCATTACAAATAAATGATCAAATTCAACTCAATTTATTGTTTAAACCGAAAGGCCCAACCAAACCAAAATTTCAAATCTAATTCAATTTACTTGTGTAATTAAAAAATGTATACAATTAAGTTGGGGAAACCAAAAGCAAAATGTGAAAGAATCCTAACCCTAAGCCACTTTTTATTTTTCATCTTCTCTCTAAATCCCCTCTCTCTAGTTGCTGCTCACTGCCCTCTTGGTCAGCACTCGTACTTTTCCAGAAAGCCGTTACACACCTCCTAGCTTGGATTTCTGTGGGTTGTCCCCCTCAAACTGTTGCGTTGCATTGTCAATGTCTTCCCCCATGTGCCATGGGTTTTTCCTCCATACCAGCCTTCCTCCAATGAGCACCATGGTCTTCAAGGTCAGTTCTTAACTTTGCTTTTTAAAAACTATTTTAGAATTTGTTAACATCCTTTAATCAAACAGTTTGGAATTTCTTCATTTATTTTTAGAATAAACTTCATTTACACCTTTTATGGTTTTAACTTTTCTAAAGGACAATTCAGTGTTTTTTTTTTTCAATTAGCATCTTGTGGATTTTTTTTCAATTAATACCTTTTGCTTAGTAAAAAATACCAAAATAGTTTTAATTCAAAGTTAGTCTATTTGTTCATTTAAAAGAGTATTTTTGTAATTTTACTAGATAAAATTAATAACTTAATCCCTTGTGGAAATAGAAGCTATCCATAAGGTGCTAAACGAGAAAAAGAAATCACATGGTGTTATGTTGAAAAAGCTGGAAGCCACAAGGAGTATAGGTGGGGTTAGAGTCTACCTTTATTTTTAGTAGAAAGTTTTTAGTTCTCTATCTTCCACATGTAGTTTATAAATTTTAGCCAATGGTATATTATGATGTTTATTTGGTTTTGGTTTGAGGATTGTTTTCTTATACGAAATGTGTGGTAGCTGAACTTTAGTTTCATTTTATTAAAAAACTAGATTCTTTGGTAGAAAAAATAAAGAGAAATGTTAACTATATATATTTTTTAATCTGGTTTTTGCTACTGCTACTAGCTTCTAACGCTTATTTCTCTCATAATAGGTTTGTATATTTCAAAAATTGTTGCCACTATTTGCTCAAAATATTAGATTAGAAAAGCTGATTGGATTTGGTTATGTTTCTTTTAGTGATTTCAATAGTTTTTTATTTTTAACTTGCCATTTAACATGTTCTGTTTGGTCCTTTTTTTAAATAGTTGGTCGTGTTCAACTGCATTAAGCAATCCCCTCCATCGCTTTTGCCCGAGACCAAAAGTGCTTGTGACCTTTCATTTTGTTGAGTATGAATGAAAGATGAAGCATTTTTCTGTTTTCATTATAAGTTCATATTTCCTCTTTTATTTTTTTTCCCTTAATATTTGAGGAAGTGGAAGGTGGAAACAATTTCACCAGTAACAACCATTCCACTGACTATGTAATTTTGTTTTGCATTTATTGATTTTAGTATTATATCATGGAATTTGGATTATAGTTGAAGTATATGCTCCCATACAGTTGTTTTGAATTGAACTTGCCTTGTGGTAGGCTGATATGGTTCGGCTCATGTGGACCCTATTTGGTGACTTCTTGTCGTTGTAAGTTTGTTGCTTTATTGAGGCTTGATATTTTTTTCTTGTTTGTTCTTTTGTTTGGATAGTTTTTAAATTGTGGTGTCTGTTGATGAATTGATGTGAAATTCTTGTGGTGTTTATTGTTGGAAAGCTTAGAAATTTGTAGTCTTTGTCAAGGAACAGCTTTGCCCATGCTCTTAATATTTCAAATGATGATATTTGAAGGAGCTAAGAAAATTGAGACATGAGGAAAATAGCTTTTTTTTTAGTTGTTTTTAGATTTAATGAATTACTTTTCTATTTGGTTATGCAATAATGTTATATCTTAGTTCAATGGTGCAGATATATAAAGATACTAGATAGTTAATTTTTGTAAATGGTTTATTTGTTTCATGTCCTGTCCTTATGCTATAAGTTTTCATTCTTTTTCATTTTCTTTCTCCCTTACCAATTTTGTAGTGGTATGTTATTAGTTGGATCGTCTGTGGGACATTATTAAATAATAGCATTTAAATGCAAAGATGTAAATACATTTTAGTGATTGGGAAGGATATCCAATAAGGAATGCCACTGTATAAATATTCAAGTTGCGGAAATAATAATGGGTATAGCTTGGTTACTCAGCTATATTTAAGTTTCAACAGATTTTGTGTCGAAATTTACTTCTACATAGTGCCGGCAGGTTTATGCATTTCAACTGGAATTGTATGTATTTGCAGTTTTATATATACGTTGTAAATCATCTCATGATGGTGGGTATGAATATTATACTTGCTTTATTTTTGCAGTATATGGAATTTATGTTGAGGAATGTCTTGATGCTTTCTCAGAAAATCTCATGGCCAATGTTGGAAGCATCCATACCCTGCTTCTAAAGCCATGATGGAGTTAAGTTTGTCATCTCTTGCAGTTGACCAAGGGGCAACATTCATGGTTTATTCCCTAAAGGATCCCTTAAGCCTAGCTGTTGGTATGACTTTTTTTTTTAATAAATGTTTCAGATATGATTTATCTATGAAAATGCTGGTATAGGTCATTCTATTTCTTGTTGCAGATAAATCAAGATTAACTAAAAGGTGCCCTCCATTTTTAGTATGTAAATTAATAGGTTGCAGTTGCACTTATAGAAAGAGAATTCTTTTATTTTTTGGGGTCAATACAAGAGAATTAAAGTTGTAATAGTTGGAAAATGTTTTTATCTCTGGATTGTGCATATCCAATAATGGAACATTTTTGGCTGGATAATTATTAATTGGCTCTAAACCTTGCTCCACATTTTCTCTTTTTCTCTCTATGCAATGACTTCTCGCATTAAATGCTTGAGTATCGACAAGAATATGTTATTATCCTTGAACCGCATATTTGGCCTTCCAGGGCTGCATTCTAACTCTGTGATTCTCTGGAAAAACAAGTTCATGCATTCTGATTATTGATGATACTGGTCTATTTAATATCTATATTTACATACTATGACCAAATGATGTTCTAACTTCACAGTTGGTTGTTTGATTTTGTTAGATGGGTACTTCTAAGTCCCTTCAATGAACTCCAAGTTTGAAACTCTTCGTGTCCATGAGAGTGATGTACTGTAAGAGAAACATTTTTCTTGCGTAATATAATACTATATATATTATTTTTCATGTATTCTGCATGACGAAAAACCGATGCTGTCCTTTTCCCCTAATGATGTTCAGTGAATGAGAATCTGTGCTCCGGGTAACATGTTCTTTTCCCCCAATCTTGTACTATGGGTGATGTGTGGAGAGGCTTGCATGGATTGATGTTTGACAAGAAGAATATTTGTTATATATTCAGATTTTGGATTCATAGTCATTGTTGTTGGATTGAGCCATGGACTGAAAGAGTTGCTTCAGTTCATATCCTTTGGTATGAGGTGGGTTTCTTTCCAAATGGTAAGTCTTGTTAGCTATTTACCATTTACATGTGTCATGCCACCTTTGGCATTTTCTTTGAGACTGGGGAGTGGTGGTTTAAGGTTTTACATCATTTTATTATTGGAACATTTTGGGATTTTGGATTTTAACTAGTGTGAATGTTAAAGTGATAGAATATATAGGTGTGTGTGTGTATATCTATACACACACACACACACACACTTTAGTTGTTGTGAAAAACCCTGATGCCTTACTTGATGTAGTTCATAGATTTTCAACTGAAGAGTATTGATAAGAAATATCAAAATTTTTTTATCTATTCTTGAAAAGTTTCTACAAACTGATTTCTTGAACAAAGTTGTCTAGCATCAGTAGTGCGTTATATGAAAATGGTTCTATATTTTAAATGGCTATGCTTTAGACATTGATTACGCTATGCTCTTAATAAACTGTTTCAATTGCCACTAGTTGTTTAAATAAAATTCTGTTGGTTACAGTAAAACATTCTGTTAGCAATATTTAGCAGCATAAGGAGCAGGGTAGTCCGGGAGTAATGCTGATGATCTCCATAATAACACTTCCTTTGTGAGTAAAAGCTGAAGGCTTGAGAATATTGACGGTTGCCAACATCACCTGAATACTGTGAGTGATACTTGCATGGAGATTGTAATTCTATAATTAGGCATTGATTTGTCTTTGAAAACATTTTGTAATAGAATAATGAATACATATATTCTCTAACTAATCTATCTCGTGGAATCTAATTGGTCTCATCTCAATGACCAAGGATGTTGGCTATTCACTGTAGGTGGGGGTACTGTACTAATCGCTTCTTTTCAAACTGTGCACTGCAGGGTGCACCACCCATTGCCTAATTTTGAGCAATTCAGCATTTTCCTTAAAGAAAAACTTTAACAACGAAACCTATCTGAAAAGGATTAATAAGAAAAACTTTAATATATATTGACATCTTAATTTGGCATTTACTTTTTTTTTCAAAACGGCTAAATTAGATTAATATCTAAGAAGCCATTTTGGCATTTTCTTAAGTCACATTCTTTTTACCTATCAATTACCAAATGCGGCTAAGAGGTTAGTATTGTGAAAACTAGATTTAAATTAGGTTTATGAATGGTTTCAGAAAATTTTAAATAAATTTTTATTTTTTATTATGTTTAATAAAATTTTTATATTTTTATTTTGAATCAAAAAAGTATTTATGATTAATGGTTGGTTAATTATTATTAATAAAAATATCACGTGACGTATTGATGATTCATAATAAATGATGAAATGATATAATGATATGATTATGTAATATTTATATTAATATTATCATGGATATCATATTATTAAAAAATAAGATAGGCTTTAGATTTTTAAATAAAGAGTTAATAGATATGTTTTTTGGATTAAAAAAGTGAAAATATGATAAGTGTCATTTTGATCAATCATAATTAATTAGACAACTATTAGTTATTAGGATTAAATAAAAGTATTATAACTTAAATGAATGTAATAAAAAAATTTATTTATTTATTTTTTTCAATAATTAAGAAAGCTTTCTAAGATTAAGCCTTTAAATTACTAATAGCACATTTGGTTCGTGGAATAAATAAGGATGAGATAGAATATGTATTACGTGGGAATAGAATGAAATGAGAATAGAACAAAATAGGTATTACGTAATTTAGTATAACGAATGGAATATGGCAAAAATAATTATTATGACTTATTGCAATATTTGATTGGTAATAATAACTGGAATAAGAAATGAATAAAAAATAAAAAAACAAAAATACCATTTATTATATATATATGATTGTTTTATTTTATTTTTTAAATATTAATATTTTATTTATAATCTAATCATTAACATTATAAAATACTAATATTTTATTTATAATTTGAATGTTATTATGATTATTTATTTTTAAATTATTTTGTTTTTAAACATTAATAATGTATAATTTATTTAAAATATTAAAAATTGATAATTTAAATATTAATATTTTATTTATACTTTAGTCATTAATATTAAATGTTATTATGATTATTTTTTATTTTATTTTTAAATATTAATAAGTTATATTTATTTGTAATAT
>NC_030855.1:13086588-13127493 GCF_000208745.1 Theobroma cacao
TTTTTAAATATTAATAATTTATAATTGATTTAAAATATTAACAATTGGTAATTTAATTTATAATTTAAATATTATTATGATTAAAATATTAATACTTTTAATTAATTTCTGAATTCAAAATATTTTGTAATATATAATTAATAACTTAACCTTTTTATTATTATAAGATTTATTTTTCTCTATTTGCATTTTTCATTTTTTAATTTAAATTTCACTTAGTAATATAAAAAATAACATTTTAAAATATTAATTTTTATTTATAATTTAAATATATTATAATTAAAATATAAAAATATTAATAATTTTTTAATTTTAATCTAAACTATTAATTTTATTAATTTAAGTTTGTAATTTTTAAAAATAAAAAAAAACATTTTAATATAAAATATTTGAATTTTATTCGCAAGAGTGTGAAATAGTTAATACGATAAAAAAATGTGATATTAGCTATTTCAAGCTTTTGTTAATTTTGAAGAATAATTATTTAAAAAAGAATAGCTATTTTTTCTCCAAAAGCAAACCAAACAAGGGGATAAAATTTTGTAAGGAGTAGAGGGGGAACGGCCAGCCAAACATGACCTAAAGAATTACTAAAGAGTAAAGAGAAAGGACGACGTGTCGTTTGAGACTGGGAGAATTATGAGCGGTTCATTGTTTCACCAGTAATCTGTGGGACACGTGTCTCCCTCCTTCTCTCGTTTCCTTGGTTTTTGTCTCTTCTCAGTTCTGCAACCAACACTGTCCACTCTCCTCCAAGAACCATGAGTATTGTTCTTTTTCTCTCTTCTCTCTCTTACATGTTGCATATCTATTTACGTTTCCATTATGAACTTTTCTTCTTTCCCATTTTGACCTCCACCTTTCTTCTTATTTACAGGGTTAGCCCAGAAGATCAGGACCGGCATCCAAGGTAGATTCATTCCTCTTTACTCTTTTTCTTTGCCCGCCTTTTAATTTTATGATCTTTTTCTTTCTATGATTTCAAATTTTTAAAATTTTTGAATTTGGAATCAGGGTATGGAAAACTCAGCTTTCTTTTAAGGCTCGCTCGCCAAACTCACGATGCTAAGGTACTATTCTCATCATTTGCATCACTTTCCCTTTTTCTTTTATAAAAAAAATTGAAGATTAATGTAATTGTTAGGTTTAATTATTGATACATTATATAATTTCGCAGGGAATTGAAATTTATTGAGTGTGATTTTGTCATGTATTTAATATAATTAGGAATGTATGCAAATTGTGAAAAATTTCAGTTAACAAAAGGGAGAATTCAATGGAATTTCTTCCAAACTAAAATGTAATCAAAACTAGAAATAAACTCCAAAAGAGAGTAGAATATTGCTTTATGGAAAAATTGGCCCTTTTTTTTATTTTTTCAAATTATCAATGAATTTTAAGGTGCTTTTGAACGTGTTATCACTTCAATGAAAACAAGAGCTGTCTAAGATTAGAACTCTAGTGCACAAAACTCAGCTAACGGGCTTGAATGGTGAATAAGGCTATATTTGGTCACCACTTTTGCTGCTTCCTCTTTTTACTTCTGAAAGCAAAATGCAAATAAAAAAGTTGGATATTTAGTAGACAACGCTGTATTAATTTACTTATGTAATTCTTTTCTGTAGTAAGGATCTGTTATTTTGTTACTTTATATTTGTGATTTAATGTTCCATCTTGCTCACCTGAAATTTTTAGTTATTGGTTAATTAAGTTTTTAGAATAACCGTAGTTGGGGGTTTTGATTACTTGGTTTAACTAAGTCAGTGTTACCTGTTTAGTGCTTTGGTTGTGTAGACTTCAGTGTGTCAGAATGAGCAAGAAGTTTTGGAACTGGGTTTAATACTCAGCATATAATAGGAAAAAATATGAAGCAGTTTAGAAAGACAGGGTGCGACTAGCACACAGTTCTAAACACAAAAAATATGAATAAAAAAGAAAAAGAAATAAATTTTGTTTCTGCAAAGATGAAAATTTTATGAATGTTTTCTACTCTGGAATGAAACTTTACTCTCGTTTTACATAGAAGTACAATACTTTTGGCAGACTCTTCCTGCAGTGCCCTACCAAATTGTGAAGCAGGATCGAGATAGACTAGGATCTACCGGCAATAATTCTTTGAGATGGCTTGCACTCTTTGGGACAGGTGTCTCAGGGCTTTTGGGTTTTTCCACAATAGCTTATTCTGATGAGGCTGAACATGGTTTGGGGGTTCCTAACTATCCTTGGCCTCATGAAGGCATACTCAGCTCATATGACCATGCTTCGTAAGTTGATTTTTCATTTCTGCTAATATATTATTGATTTGCTTGCTTCCCCACCCCTCCCCCCAAAATGTGTTTGCAGCAACAATGAATTGTTGGTGTTCTCGGAGAAAGTTCTTGTGGGGTTTGGTTTCCTGCCTGATTTTTAGAAATGCTTTATAGTCTTGATTAAGCACTATAATCTAATCATTGTGATGTAAACGTATGTTAGTGATTGCTGAATGCTCACTATTTTTCTTTACAATTTGATTAATTTGGATTAATTATACATGAGCAGGATCCGTCGGGGCCACCAGGTCTACCAACAAGTTTGTGCATCTTGCCATTCAATGTCTCTAATCTCATATAGAGATCTTGTTGGTGTGGCATACACTGAAGAAGAAACAAAGGCTATGGCAGCTGAAATTGAAGTAGTTGATGGGCCTAATGACGAGGGTGAGATGTTCACCCGGCCTGGTAAGCTAAGCGATCGTTTTCCGCAGCCATATGCAAATGAACAAGCAGCTAGGTTTGCCAATGGAGGTGCATATCCTCCAGACTTAAGCCTTATCACCAAGGTATCTCTAATATCTTGATTTCATGAAAATGGCATTTAAGTTCCAGTTTAAATTTCAATATCTAACTTCTTGTCCTTTCAGGCCCGTCATAATGGCCAGAACTATGTATTTGCTCTTCTAACGGGTTACCATGATCCTCCTGCTGGTGTATCGGTAATTTCTACTTCCAATTGCATATGTACATATTAATGAGTTGACTGAAGAAAAAGTTTTGAAAGGTCAAAGTCAATTCACAGCATAAAATGAAATGTAACTGGAGAGTGTCACAGAGTGAACTAACATCTGAAATATGATTTCTCTTTCATGCCAAGTGCATTGTCATACGGCCATGTTCAGCTTCAAAAATGTTGCTCAGGTTTTAAAGATGTGCTTTGTTAGTAGTTTAGTATAACAGTAATGTTTTGATGATTTTCTCTAAAATTGAGATCCCTCAGAAGCTAATAATTTATCTTATTACATGCCTAAGCAAGATGTTTGCTTGGGATGGTTAGTCTATAAAAGGCAGGGAAGGAAAAGTGAGAAAGCAGGTTTGGCTGGTTCTCCTGGAGTGGTTATAGGTTGGTGGTGGTTAGGGAGGTAGTCTTATGTCAATATTAGTAACATAGTAGATGATATGTTAGACTTATGTAAAATATGCTTTCTTAGTTTGATGACAAGAAACAGTTAAAATCTGCATGAAAAGAAAGAATAATGAATAATAATTATGATCTTATCTCAGATGCCATACTTTTACTCTCTGTATCTCTGCCTCTCTCACTCACTTTTTAACAACTGTATAATGCGTGATGTATGATACTCTTCCATTGTAGATTCGAGAGGGGTTGCATTATAACCCTTACTTTCCTGGTGGTGCAATAGCTATGCCAAAAATGCTGAATGATGGTGCTGTCGAATATGAAGATGGTACCCCAGCTACAGAGGCCCAAGTAACCTTCATAACTGTCCTGTTGTAAATGATTCTACAAGCTTCACTGGCTAAAACAAGTGTTCTATACTCTTTTTACAATGTTGGTGCAGATGGGGAAGGACGTGGTGACATTTTTAGCCTGGGCTGCTGAGCCAGAAATGGAAGAGAGAAAACTGGTAAGTAGTTTACAAAATTGGATCTTGTTTTCCCCTGTATCGAGGTTTTAATACTTGAAGTTTCTGCTAATGGTTTATTAAAATGATCATCAACAAGGCACAAGTTTATACAGTTATACTAGATCCCTGACTGTTGGCCTTTGATTCTCTTACATGGATATATCCTGTTTGAAAAGTGAAGATCATCCCATTGGATAATGATGATTGAGCTTTGGCATAACTTGCTTATATGATTCTTGCTGTAGGAAATCTCCACAAAACCTCAGCTTAAGCATGCTCATAGAACTAACTTTTTAGTTTACTGTTTTAAGATGCAATCCTAATAAATGAATTGAGTAGAGATACTTAGAATCTCTCATCTTGAAGTATGTGAGACATCTTTTTTTCCTTTTTCTTTTATTTGCCATTTCAATACTGTTTGAGATACAAGCTGAGGTGGTAGATCTTTTTGGGAGTTATAAGGTATCTACTTCCTAACTCCATTTGGTTTGAGATTTTACACAGATGGGTTTTAAGTGGATTTTTGTGCTATCTCTTGCACTTCTCCAAGCAGCTTACTACAGGCGGTTGAAATGGTCAATTTTTAAATCTCGAAAATTGGTGCTTGATGTCGTCAATTGATCTCTTTTATATATGTAATTACTTATTTATATTTGAGAAGGGATAGATAGGTAATGATTAATTCATTAGACCACCTAGGCTTTATTTGTTCTGTGTTATCAGATGGCCTGGACTGCTAAAATATTGTGGAGACAGATCTCCTTTGCAGTTATATTCTTTAATAAGGTGAAAAATATGCTGCTTGTATTACAAACAGAAACAATTATCTTAGCCATTTTTCTATGATGGAGAGTTATCCATAAAGCAGCATTTCCCTCTATAATTACGTCTTGCATCTTGCTAGTTTACCAAGAAACCTATAGACAACAAGAATTTCAAGAACTCGTTAATGAGAATTTTGTCCATGCGCAGAATCACTGTATTTGAGGGCTTTGAGGCATTGAATTTGGGCAATGACACTGTGAAACCAGGGCTTTATCAAGCCTAATGAATGGAAATAACCCAAAAATCTTTTGACAAAGCTCATGGCTTTTATGATATAATTAGGTTTTCTGGAAGAGTTTATTTATTAGAGATGCTATTACTCCTTTTCTCTCGTCCTCTATTATGTGAGACGACTTTTTACGGTTATCATTGGTGATCTTCACTGAATTAGCAATTTTAAAATCAGTTTTAAAATTGTGATCAATTATTATAGTCAAAATATTACTTTTAAATGTTAAGTGCTTTTTCCTGCAAAAGATCTTGCCAGCAAGACTTGAATTATTGCTGATTGCAAACAGGGATGCTGTGATGTAAAAAATATTTGACTTAATAGTTAAAAAAGTTATTGAAATATTCAGGAATATTCAAAGAAGTCTCTATTCTTTTATTATGTTAAATCAATTCTTGTACTCTTATTTTGAACAAAATGAATTTTTATAATTAATGATTGATTAATTGTTATTAATAAATGTCACTTGTCATTTTATATTATGTAATAATGTGATATGTTAACATGTCATAATAGATGATGATGTGATATAATAATATAATTATGTAACATTTTTTATTTTTTTTGTTAGTGTCACTTGGGTATAAAATGATATGTAACATTTTGATATATGATATTTAGTCAGTTAATTATAAGTGTTTATTTAATTTAAAATTTAATAAAAAAATTATTTGAATTTTTTAAAATAATTTTGATGTTATCTCAAATATTATGCCAAATGTATTTCTATATGCTTTTTTAATATGAAATTTAAGTTTGCATGAACTTATTAACTGCATGGAACTATATAGATGGTCAAAAAGTCAAACTTGCAACTTTAAAAAAGTTATGGTTAAATGCGAAAATCATATACGGATTATTTTTGTGTAAAGTTTGGAATTAGATTATTGTATCCCCTTCTACCTAGACTTGGTAAATTGTATATTTGTGTTTTAATTGTGTCGTGTAAATATAAGTTATTTATAGTTATATTAGTAAACACGAATATAATTAAATTTTATAATACGTTTAAAATTTTATAACTGTGTTAGAATCTTAAACACGTATATAAATATATTTAATAAACGTGTAACACAACACTATTAATATGTTTATTAAACATGTTAGGTAAAATTTTATACGAAATGGTTTCCTTAAAACGATAAAAATTTATAAAATTTATAACTTGTTTGCACGATTGATACAATTAACATGATTTAAATGATTAAATTAAAATATGTACAAATAAAATACAATTATATTATTTAAAAATTATAAATATCATAATATTTATGAAATATAATAAAATTCAATATCAATAAATTTTAATCATCATAAAAATATTTGTATTTATATGAATAAATAAATGGTTCTTAATCATGTACTAAACGTGTTTATATGATATGTGAATCTGATTAAATAAATAGGTTATATGAGTATACGATAACATGATTAATTAATGGTGTTTTAGACAGGTTATGGGAGTTTGACATGGTTAAAACATGATTTATTCGTGTTTTAATTGTGTCGACACGATTAATATACGAAGCACGATTAACTTAAATTCAACCTCGATTAAACTTATGTTGTGTTCATATCGTATACAAAATTACTTAGTCTACTCCCACCCCAACACACAAACCATCTCTCCAAGAGTTTCTACCAAACCCAAGAACAAAGAATTGGTATAACCAAGGCTACAAGTTTGCGAAATGAGTTTTATTCAGGAACTGATGGATAACCAAGATTAGTACTGGTATTCAAGATTACAACTTTCTCTCCATCAGTACTGATGGATATTTTGGTAAATAATTATAATAATATGATCTCAAGGTTTATGCAATGGATTCCAAAGAAGAGAAGGCAAGTGAAAAAAATTTTACGTCATTTTCGAGTTTAAAACATTTTACATTAGTTAAAGTAATTTTTTTAGTTGAGGTATAAAACATTATTCGCTTTTAAAAATTTTACTCTTTCAAAATGTTTAAAAAAAAAACTTTTCAGTGGATCCTCCCAAAGGAAAGACATGCATGCATCTTGTTAATCCAATCAATTTGAAATCTAACTTCATACTTCTTAGTTATATTATTTATTATTATTATTATTATTATTTAAGTAGAAACAGTACATTGAAATAGTCCCAAGTGGAAAAAGGGTTCAACTTAATTTGAAAAAAGAACTGGGCTTATACCATTTAAATTTAATGAAGAAAGATAGATACATAAAATATAACATTGGCCGACTCCCTCAATTAAGCCCCCTCTTTGCTTTAATTTGTTACATGAATCCTAACCTCCTAAAACAAGGATCAAACCACGTTGTTGCAAAAAGGCTATGCAACTGTTTATAACTGTTCTACACATGATGCAGTTTTCGGACACTCAGCAGCTTCACATCATCCAACACCGGTCCACACAGAGAGCCCGAGTTATCACTTTTCATGGTGTAAAACGTGCTGTAGAACATTATTCGAGTGCGGCTCGACTCTGCCTTGAATGCAAGTATAGCCCTCTTGAAGCCCCCTTTGCCCTTTGATTGATACGACGCCTTCACGGTGTTTTTGCCTGCAAAAGCTTCCACGACCATGGAACCTTCACATGCGTTGTTCGCATCACCGACAGTGAATGAGAGGACGTAGCTTCTGCCGATTGTGGTCTTCACCACTTGTGCAAGGGCACTTTCTTTTCCGGCGACGAGTTCGATGGCACGTTTCCCCTCCGGAACTGAGAAGTGTTCACTGTCGATGTACTTGACGGCTTTCAGGGATTCAATTATCCAGCCTGGAAGAGGACTGTGGTCATCTTCAATGTGAGGTGGAATCAGGACTCCCCATGAAGTATTTGGGAAGATGTAGGGGCCTTCTTCGAAATTTCCATTCTTTAGTAGGTTGGCTGCAAATATTTGAATCGAACAAGTTATTCAACCATTATCAATGGTGGGTCCAATTGAAAGATTGGATGTCCTTACCAGGGGTACGTTTGGGAGGGTACAAGGTCTTCAATGCGACAGAGTCAATAAGAGGGCCACAAGCTGCATCCTCTTCCACTCCTGGGTTATGTATTGAAATCTCAATGAGAGGCTCATCAGCCTGAAAAGCCCATGCATACGAATCCCATCCGTTGCTGCTATACATTGTTTGAATCGGGAATAAACCATAGTCATTTTTCTCGTAGTTTGGTGAAACTGACACGTTCAATCGTTCCTCTTGAGCACATGTGCGAGCCGCGCTGAAGGTTAGGGAATAAAACATGCCCTTAATCACCTTCATCGTCTGCTTAATCAGGGCGTCGTTGCCTAACCTCACTGCAAAGGCTCCCTCGGGTACTATCAGCAACATGTCACCCTGTTTTTGACCTGACTTGATGTACTCTACAACCCCTGAGATTTCCCAGTTGGGTATAGCCTTGGGGCTCACCACTTTTGTTCCTTTCATTTCTGATGGTTTTGGTCCATACTCGAAGTTCCCATTTGGCAATAAACCTAAACAGTTTTCAATCGAAACAAGTTTAGATCCATTAGCATTTCATATCTATGGAATCAATTAGATCCATTGCCATCACATGTTCTGTGCAAAAGACCATGTGAGAAAAGAAGGAAGGATGACAATTACTCAGCTTGGACCCACAAAAACATGGCTCAAATTACTTAGACATGATTTGAAGTGATCAATATATATAAATGTATATGACAAAACTGACATGTTAGATTTAGATCGAGATCCTTCAGCTGTCATTGAATGACGAATGTTAATCAGGATGCTCTCATCTCCAGATTCTTTTATGTCCAAGTGGTGCAGATCGCGAGGATTGATCCAAGGCCAACCAAAAGTATCTACGTGGGACCACAACCACTATCTAGGAAACGATTTTCCCTATGGAAACTAATCCTGACGGTTTGATTTAATGCATGTGGCCTATGTAACAGGTTGAGATTCTCCTTCTAAAGGAAAAGTTGTCTGCATTTTTGCCTATAATATTTATTGCAGTTCATGAATTCAACAACCATGCACATGCACTTCAATGATCAATGTAGTCCTTTGAAAATGACAATTGCTTCTGGTAATTACAATGTTAAATAAATGCAAGTAAATTAAAGGGGGAATGGCATAGTGGTTTTTTTGTGAGGACTGATGTCTGCCTCTGTCAGTGCCAATGCATGCTTGTTAGGTGCTATGGAAAACGTGCAAACTGCGAACCGATCTCTCTGGGTTTCACGTGGCTGAAGGCTGCACATCTATATATATATATATAGCCTGCAAATTAATTTACGTTTGTCTTACAATCATTCGACTTTATATGCCAGCAAATCTTCTATTTATTGAACCAGAATATCTCTATTAAACAAGGGGGAGCAGCCTCCAAATCATTAATTCATACCAGCTAAATATCCGACAGGGCAACGTAAAAGTTAGATCAATGTCAAGGAGCCAACTAGCTAGCTGAACCTTAAAGCTTGATTTAGGAAGAGAGGGAATGCTACTTCTTCCATGTAGCATATATAAACAGCCTAAATCATAATGGCCAAAAAAGATTATCACAGCCTAAATCATACTATAAATTCATGGTAAAATTACACACCAAATGGTAGCTGCTGCTGATATAAGCCGAAACAAACTTCTCAACAGGAACAAATAGAGTTATGAAACTATGGAACGATGCATGTGAGGCCATGACTGTCAATTAATGCAAAGACAAATGTTACAGGTATGCAATGCACCCCAAATCATAGTATATGAAGAGAAGCTAAATTTGTTGCTCTAAGCCGTGAGAACTTTACCGGTAGATGAAGTATTCTTTATGAGCATCAAAGGCTTTGTTCAACTCCTACACCATAGGCCGGAAAGGATATCTAAAAAGGGTCATTTCTAAAGAGTGCTTTAGGGCGAGACCACTTACTAAAATTAGACTGGAAATCAGTTCGTTGACACTCTTTAAGTCTTTTGTTTTCAAGTAGCATATGCTTTTAGGATACAAACATTCATACATTTACTCTGTGAGCTCAACTATTTGTAGTAAAAGAAATAAAACTGAAGTTTGTTTGCACATAAAAGGTGAGTACACCTCCATGGAGAAGCAATGTTGCTAGCTCTTGGAATCAAAATCTTTTTAAGCTTGTGAAACATAATGTATAGAATGGTAGTGAAGTTTTGCAAGTAGCTAGCTAGCAAAAATAACATAAGCCAATGTAGAACCAAGGGTTACCCAAAGTTAGCAAAGATTTACGAGAGCTTACCATCTTTGATGGATGAGGCAATGCGACAAGTGGCGCAAATTAGCAATAAGAGCAGGCTGATCGTCTGCATTGTGAAGGAAACAGAGAGGAAGAAAGAGAGGGGAAGGAGGGAAAGCAAGAGAGAAGTTGAGATGATCTTGGATGGAAATCACGAGAGGGCAGTGTGGTCTTTTATGTGCTTAGGTCTAAAACAAAGCCATTAAGTTTTAGCAAATCTACATGAATGCCACTACAACTATCTTTTTGTTCCCTTATTATATTTTAATCTCTAAATTTTTGTATTTAATATCTGATTCAATCATAGGTGTACATATTTTTTTTTAAAGAATTGATTTCGAATTTTACTTTTTTTTTTCAAATAAAAAGAACTTAAATTTAGAATCTTTATTTGCGTTTTCACCCTCTATAACATAAATTAGGTAATTTTTTTTTGAATAGAAAACTCCAAATGGCTTAATTATTGGGGAAGAAATATAGAATTAATGTATATATTTGTCATATATATATATATATATATAGTTTGTTGTTTTGTTTTATATATGTAGCATGCATATAAGGTTCCATAAATTAGGGGAGCTAACTATAGAAGTATTAATTGCTTGGGGTTTTATAATGAATCGTAAATTACATGCATGGATGTGAAAAAGGATTCCAGATTTGGTGTTCTTCTGGTGGAGGTTGAGGACAAGTTACTCAAAACCACATGGATATATCGACACACTGTTACATTGTCGGTTAAGGGCTATTTCTGTCTTTTAATAAAAAAAATTTTCTATTTAATTCAAGCTCAATTTCAACTTGAGGTCTAATTATTCCTTTGGATGTTATATATATATATATATATATATATATATATATATATATATATTTTAAAACAAATGAACACATAATATAAGCTAAAATGACCAAAATACTTTTGAGAAAGGCACATGGCTAAGGGGAAGACTACCCTTGATGTGATTTGAATTTGGTTGTCAAGCCAAATTTCTAATCCATAGGTTGCTCGTGGGGGGATTAACAGCAAAACATCAGAATCAAATAATGTAAAACTTAAAAGGAAAAAAAAAAGGCAACATTCAGATCTTATCCCAAGCCAGCCATGTGCAATGGCAAGTGAGAATTTTGATTGAGTTTGCCTTCATTCCATTAGTTTAATAGTTTTGTTTTGCTTCTATTCCTAGTTGGTCGGCAATAATTCTAAAGTTTATTATCGTTGACATGTGCAGTAAGAGCAAGGGAATGGGACCAAGAGACCGGAGGAAGATATGAAGAAGTTGCATTTATATGTGCATGCCACAGGGACAATCCAGGTTACAATTAACCAATTGAATTTATATTATTATTTGCAGGAAATCTGGAACTTGATTTGATTTTTAGCTGACCACACAAAGCATGGGCTACCAAAATATTTCTTCCCCTTGAATGCAGGACCTAAGGGGAGGAATCAGATTTTTCTTTCCATAAAATTCATATACTATAGAACGGGACTGGCCCAACTGTAAATTTTATATGATATCAAAGTAAGCTCCTTGTCTCTTCCATGATAATTTTATTATCTCTACATATGAAGTTCATTACATTTGATATGGTATCAAGGGCGAAGGGTAGTATATTTACGGTAAAATTCAAAAAGACCCTTCAAAACATTTCAAAAGAACACTTTGGTTCCTCTTGTTTCAAACTTATATTTTTGATCTCTTACTCGTAATATCGTTAGTCAATAGGTTAAAAAATTATATCCAATACTATAAAAATATTTTAGGATACAAATGCCCTCTTAAAAAAATTTGCTCATGTTTCCTTTCAAAATTTAATAAAATTCACTTTGATATAAAAACTTAAAACTTAATAAAATTCTAGAACAGGATTTGTAAATGCGGTGGTTTATCTCACTTTGATACTTAATAAAATTCTATATTTTGCAGAGAAGAAAATTCTTGAAACTTCTTTTTATGTCACCCTAAACCCTAATCTCAAAGAACAAAATTTAGGCAAAAATTTTTCAACAAAATTAGTAATCATGAGTAAGAAATTAATCTCTAGACCTGACATCATTAAATTTGAAATATCTATAATTAAATAAAAGATTTATTTTAAATATATTCTTTTTAATGAAAAAAATCTCAAACTATTGGAGAAAAAAATAGTTTGATGACAATAAACTTTACTTCAGGAGAAAAGTTTATGCTTCTCAAACCAAATACAACTTCAAATTTTCAAGCCTCCAAATTAAAATTTTTTAAGTTTTTTTTTTTATTAAGGTTTTTGAGAGAACGTAAGCAGATTTTTTTAAAAAGAGAATATGCTTAAATTAAAAAAAATAATTTAAGGAGTATTATGTCGTAAAATATTTATGTAGTTTGCTTTTCAAAAAAAAAAATTTATGTAGTTTTAGATCTAATGTTTTTAAACTATTGACTAACGGTGTTAACAGTCAAGAGACCAAAAACATAATTTTGAAATAAGAGGGACCAAATTATCATTTTAAAGTGTTTTGAAGGGGTTTTTAGGCTTTTACCCAGTATGTCCCCAAAAATTTTAAAATTTTTTATTATATAAATTTTTTAATGATCGCCTCAAAGTAACTTTTTTATTTAATAATTATTTTTATTTCTTTAACTATTTGATGAAATTAGAGTCATTATGGTCAGCATATTGCTAGTTAAGCTTGACTTATAAATTCTAACCCAATATGTGCTAAGCCTATCATATTTAAAAAGGTAAGAGTGAGTCTACTAATTCAAAACCACTAAGTCTTAATATAAATCTAAGCCTATCATAATATATTATATCTCAACAGTCCAACCCAATAGCCTAATATACTAATTAGCAATTGAAGAGGCAAATAGAAAACAAAAGGATATCTTCCTTAAGAAGTTACTCATTTGGTGCAGAACACACAAAGAAAAGAGACAATTCATTTGAGTTTAAAAAATTGCTATCTCTTCCACTCTTGCACTCAAAGAGTGAGTGAGAGATTCCTTCCATAGTTTCATTCGATCATATATATATGGCACCATCATTACTATTAAGGTGCATTTTTTTGGTATGGCCAATGTCTTGTGAATTTTATTTAATCTTTAGATGAGTGAGAATTTGATTATGTATAAAGTTATTTTTGATAGTTAAGTGTTTTCTTCTCTTTGGCCCCTTTTTAAAAAAGCTCTAGCTCTACCCTTGTATGGTATTAAAGTAGGCGTTATCCTTGTTAATTTATTCTCCCTTCCATGATAAACTTGTTATCTCAATGTGTAAAATCCATTCTACAGGGTAGATCTTTCATCTTTACACATCTAGATCATACCTGGTGACAGGTGTTACACTTTTTTTATGCTGAAAAATTCGAGCAGGGCCTAGTTACCATTTTAAAATTTTATTAATAAAATAAAAAAAAAACGTACAAAACGAAGGGGGACATAAACCTTACCTCCTATTTACATGAATAATGAAATAAATTTCACCTAACAAAGGCATTATTTCACTTGTATATTTTCCATGAATGCAGAGGAGAAAAAATAACACTTTTGTTACAAATTGTAGGGAGATACGAAAATAAATTATAGGCACTACTCCTTTACAATTATTTGAAGAAAACACAAGGCAAATTTACTTTATCTAATTTTAAAATGCCACGTAACTCACCTTGAGCATGAGAAAAGACTTGAAGATTCTGGTGTGAATATCCACGATTAGATAAAAAATTTGCAGCTTGGTTGCCTTCACAATAAATATGAGATATTCTATAAGAAATATTTTGCAAACATTTTCTTATAGATTCTAGAAAATATCTAATCTCTTGAGAACCTTTTATGCCCTTTTGAATAATTCACACTCCTACTAGCGTGTCCATCTCAATCCAAACTTTGGATATGTTATATGTTTGGCATAAAAGTAAACTTCTGTGTAATGCTAATAATTCTGCCTGCAAAGAAGTATTGGCACCAAAATTTTTAGAGAAATCGAAGATGAGTGTACTTGTATGATCTCGAAGTACTCCCCCACCAGCTGCATTCTAAAAATTATCCTTGGAACTACCATTGACATTCAACTTGAACTCACTTATCAATGGCTTGATCCAATTAATAATTCTAGGTGGCTTATATTATTCATTTTGGAATGTAAAACCCCATAATTTAGCTATTTAATAATCTCCTTTCCACTACATTTTTTCAGAAGATTACCCTAATAAAGTTGCTGAAATAATTTCATGACATGCCAAATTACTTTGTCAAGTACATACCAAGGTTCCTGTGTTTTGCATAATTCCTTTCTACCCATAAAAATCATCAAATAAATAGAGGCACTAGAACACAAATATGACCCTGCCTCGTGTAGTCTCTTGAAAAATACCATGTCCAGATAACATGCATAACATTATGAGGGTTAAATATATAGATTTGAAAGAATTTTGCAAAATAATCCCAAACTTGTTTAGCAACTAGATTATCCCAAAGAACATGTAACAAGGATTCCTCGGAATTGCAACAAAGGCATTTTGAGGCCAATTGGAAACCTTTAGTCTTCATCCTTAGCTCTACTGGTATCCAATTATTTATCATTTGCCATAAAAAGAAGGAAATAGTGAGTGGTATATTTTTATGCCAAATAAGCTTACCCAACTCATTGGTAGGTTGTCAGTGACGAACTAATTCTTATGCAATTTTAATGGTAAATTCACCATTAGAAGACGGTACCCAATAAGCCATATCCTGCCTGGAGCTATCAAAGTGTCATAGCTCAATTTTCGAGCCATGACCGATGCATGGACCCAATGGGCATAGCCCACTAAGCCCAAGCAAGCCTTATTATATGATCCTGTTTTTCATTCTATCAATCTCAATTCTTAATTCTCAATTATAAGTGTTCCCGTAATATATCATAACAACCAAATACTTATATTTGTATCATCCCAAAAATAGTATTATCTACTGCCAACTCATAGTGGCAACGTTAATAAAAAAAACATATATTGTTTACAATATGTATCTTAGTGATTTACATCACATGTACGTATACACAAGCAAAAAGAGACTCTTGACTTCCAGCGGAGTGACCTTGGGTGAAGGTATAGCTACTGAATGCCATAATACCTACCAAAAGGTGAGTGTAAATGGATGCCTCAGTCTAGGTCCCAATCACCTCTGAATCGGAAAACATGAAGTTGAAAAGAGTGAGTATAAACCCAGTGAGTGAACATAGGAAAGGAACAAGCATTAATACGAGAAGTTTTAGAAAACATGATGCACTTATGATGAGAACATGCAATTTAACTCAATTTCTTGTTAAAAGCTCTTGATTCAGCTCTTGATCATTTAGTGCCTTAGTATTGAAAGATCCATGATCAATAAAGAAGTTAAAGAGTGAAAGTACAGTAGAGTTCAAGTAAGGCAACACAGCAGAGCGAATCTCGCTGTAGTGAAAATTCATTCTCGCTGCAGCTTTTCACTGCAACGAACTTCAGGGCAAAATTTTGAACCAACAACCCGAGAGTTTCTTACTGCAGCAAAAATTCGGGTAGGCATTTTACCCAACCACTCGAGAGTTTCTCGCTATAGTGAGAATGCATTTTCACTACAGCGAAATTCTGGGCTAGTCAAGCCCCTAGCACACGAGACTTTCTCGCTGCAGCCAAAATGAATTTTACTGCAGCGAGAAACAGGACAATGAAATTAAAAGAATTCTTGTCACAACGAAAATTCATTTTTGCTACAGTGAAAATCAATTGAAAATCATTATTCAAATTTTAACATTCAATACTCAATGTAAACACATAATATTTTCCCTAACCTCTCTATTGTATGTGTATACATGTATACAACTACGATCTCACAAGCTCATGTGCATTTCCACATCGCACATAGCTAGAATCATCCTGTGCACACCTACACCGCACAAGGCAATATCACCATGTGCACTCCCACATCGCACATGGCATATATCATCAGTGTGTGCACTCACACAACACACCACTATCACGCACATGGCATATATCATCAAGTGTGTGCACTCACACAGCACACCACTATCATCGTCATGTGCACTCCCACACCGCACATGCACGGTTACAATTGTCACCCAATAGTGCCATTCAATGCATACATACACATCAACACAATGTAGAAACACATGAACTAATCACATTGCACATTTCACAATATAAGAACATTTCACCAAGGGCTTGTTCCCATGCAAATTTTAAAGAAAAACCAATAAAATATTTCAAGTGGTTCAATCAAGCATATAATCATTTATTCCAAAACATTTTAATGCAAGTTCACTCACATCTTTGTTGATTCCTTGATCGATTTCAACTTCGATTATTGCTCTAAATGAAAATGTGGGGTGTCGTTGGAAACTATCACACATAATAACATCACACCAACTCAATTGACATGAATATTATTCCAAAAGCTATTTTCCTAAGTCAAGTTTTGCTAGTTATTTCTAACTAGCTTTCAATTACCATTTGATTAGCTATTTATTCACACTACTCTAGTCACACTAGGAATAAATAAATAACCTTCAACAATAAAACAGTCTACAACTTAATTATTGACCATCATTAACAACTCAAAAATCAAACCTAATTCACTACTCACCTTGGTGATTTTGTAGTTAAATTCCTTTTCAAGAGTTTGTCAAGCTATTATGGAAAGTCTCTCTCTCTCTCTCTCACTAAAATGTCCAGCTAGTGAGAAAAAGTATTGAGGAAAGACTTTTGAGGGTTCTTGAGGTGTAGAAGTGAAATAGCACAAAGAATCCTATGAAAAAGTGTGTCAAAGCATGAGTTGAAGTTACTTTGAGAAAGTTATGGAGGTATCAAGGGATGGCATCCATGGAAGATGGAAAATGTGAAATGCAGAAGAGAAATGGGAGGAAGAAGAAGAAGCTATTGGAAGCGAGGAGAAAGTGCTGAAAAAAATGGGATATTTATTTTAAAGTTGACTAAAGTTCCTTTTATTTACAAAAATGCCATTCAATAGTTGACTTTTCCTTTTCCATTTGGTTCAAACTTTTTACTCTTTTGACACTAAGAAAAGGTCCACAACAGATTAGAGGTACTCGAGTTCATGAAAACTTAAAAATTTAGACTCGAGATCTAAAATGACCATTTTTCCCTTATTGTGGAAATTATCATTATTTCTATTTTCTTCATTTATTTCATTATTATATGCATCATTCATTTATTCCTTAGGTCTACTTAGACCTTAATAATATTAGAAAAACTCACTTCTAGGGGCTCACCAAGGAAATGACAGAACTACCCCTAACCCACGTCATCGTGTCTACCTCCGCTACACGTCTCTGAAGGTCAAGGTTTCACACAAAGGGAAGTCTAAAATATCATTAATCACAAAATCTAGTAACACAACTTTCAGTTTTTTCGCATTTTAATTATTATCATCATAGAAATAATTGACTTTGGTCATTGAATGAATGAAAGAAGCGAAGGGCATTATTGGAGGGTGTTTAACCATCCAACAATGATGCCAAAAGAATAATTCCCCATTACCAAGCCGCCACTTGATGTTTTGTTTAGCAATCAATTGGCCTCCTATCATCCATTTCCAATTTTGGGAATCATGAAGCTTAAGGGATATATTGTGTGGTATTCAGCCAGTACAATATTTAGCTCTCCTAAACTGTGTCCATAGACTATTGCAGGCTTGAAAATGCCACCAAAGTTTAATCGAAAAGGCCTCAAATACATCTTTCAAGCTTTTGATGTCTAATCCACTTTCTGAACACGGTAAAGCGATTTTTCCCATGCTATCCAATGAATATACTTGTAGTTTGTAGAACCACCCCATATAAAAGTATTGAATAATCTTTCAATTTTTTCAACCACACTAACCAGGGGCTTAAGAACTTGGAGAAGATAAATCGGCAATGAGGAGAGAACACCTTTATAAGGGTGATATGACCCCCTAAAGACAATCTTATTTTCCCATCCTGAAATATGATAACATATTTTAGTAACAGGGGAATCAAATAAAAATATATTTTTAGGACCTTTATAAAGTGGTGCACCCAAGTAAATAATAGGAAGAGCTTTATGTATAAATCTCGTGGCTTGAGATATAATTTTTCATCTTGAGCTTGCAATATTATTTGCTATGATAAAATAAATCTTCTGTTGGTTCACTCATTGGCTAGAAATTTGCTCATATTCTTGTAAAAAAACTAGAATTTTCTACAAAATGGATTTACTCCCTTTAGTAAAAATCATCACATCATCAGCAAATGCAAGGTGACTTATCATCGTATTACGACCAGATTGATAATGCAAAGATCCATATGGATCATAAAGAGAATTAAGAACTCTTGATAAATATTCAACTACCAAGATAAATAATAAAGGTGATATAGAATCACCTTGGCTAAGTCCCGATTTCGATTTAAAGTAACCCATAGATTGCGCATTAATTAACAATGAAAACCAACAATTGGAGATACATCTCCTTATCATATCAACCCATTGATCATTAAGGCTGAATTTTATCAACATCAAATATAAGAAATCTCAATTCAACCTATCATATGCTTTCATCATATCTAACTTTAAAACTACATTACCTCCTCGAACTTTGAAGTCAAGCTTTCCAATTAATTCCTGGGCCAACAAGATATTGTCATTGATGAGCCTACCACTAACAAAACCACTTTGATTTTTAGAAATAATTGAGGATAAACTTTTAGTCAAACGGTTGGCCAAAAGTTTAGTAACTATATTGTTTAAGACAGTACATAAACTAATTGGTCAAAATTCACTCCATTGAGAAGCATTTGATTTTTTTGGTATTAAGACTAATATTGTTAAAGTTACTCTTCTCGGGAAAGCTGACCCATTAAAGAAATCGTTTGCTACCTCAAGAAAGATCAACGACAATAATTGTCCAATAATGTTTATAAAATAAAGATGAGAATCCATAAGGTTCGACCACACTTGATGGTCTCAAATAAATGTGCTAGAGGGGGTAAATAACACTTTTTGGCTCTTACTAAACTTGATTTCTAATTGAGGACAAATTGAAGGTCAATGATGAGAAATTTGATGCAAGATGAAGGAATGATTGAAGAAAGAATGAAAATGAAAAATAAAATAGAGTAGACAATACATAAAGATTTATAGTGATTTTGGTCAAAGACCTATATCCACTACCTTGATTGTTTAACCAAGAATTTTTCAAACCAAATCACTATGAACGGTGGAATTCCCAAGCTTTCACCAAGCTTTTACAATGACTTTTCACAAGCTCAGCCACAACCTTTAATCTTTTTCCCAGGATCAACCAAAACCCAAAACTAACTTTTCCTAGGCTGAGTTAGAACCTATATACCCAATCAAGCTAACCCAAGCTTGATCAATCTACTTAGAGTAATTCGTACACTTTAAGTAATCAAGGAGAACAGAAATAAAGGAGTACCTATGATCACTAACCTGATCTGAATGGTACAAGATGAAATGCTTAACTCTATTATAAGGATTGGAGTGAAGTGTAGAAAGTATGCAGAGAGTTTTTGCTATTTTTGAGCTCTTTTTGATCTTGGAAGCATTTGATCTTGTTCTTAGCCGTTGGGAGTGCCTTATATACTTAAAAAACCAACTCTGATGGATGTTTGACAGTTTTTAACCGTTGGGAAATGGTTTGGAGTTAGTTCTAGTCGTTAATCTATCTTTTAGCATTCAAATTCAAATCTTCATACAAAATGCTCTTAGTCGACTAACATACTTCTTAGTCGATTAAGTTGTTTCTTTCTTCTGATCTTATTTTCTAGCAGTAAGCTCTTAGTCGACTAATAATGCTTCTTAGTTGATTAAGTCGTCTCTGTCACTGAACCCAGTTTCTGGCAGTGAGCACTTAGTCGACTAACCATGTTTCTTAGTTGACTAAGTATTTTCTATTTATGGACTAGCCAATTTCATTTTTGTGTTTTAGTAGACTAACTCCCTTAGTTATCTGACTAAGAGGCTTTTGTTTTGTGACTCAATTGTAGCTCCTTATTCTTATAAGTTTTGATATTTGTTTTTGAGTGATTAATTTATCATTGACATACATTTTCATCCTGCGCACTCAAGTAGTATAGTTAGACATAAGTGAGTGAGAATGTTTTATTATCATCAAAAACTAATGGAGCCAACAACACTATCTTTATCAATGGAAAAGATAGCTTTTTTTATTTCTTGTAAGGTAGGGATTGCACAAAGGAAAGTATTATAATTAGAAAAAATAATGCAAGGAATTAATGAAGAGTTCAACCTGGACATATCACATGTTTCAACTTTCATATGCTTGGCAAAAAAATCAACTGCTGAATCTTGAATTAGAATCGGGTCTTTAAGCAACTTTCCATCATTGTTTTGGATCCAAAAGATACGGTTGTTCATTCTCTTTTTTTATTCATGTTCATGTGGAAAAACTTTGTGTTCCTTTCACCTTCCATTAACCATTTTACATCAGATTTTTTTTGCTAATAAATTTTTTCAATGCTCAATAAGTGATTAAGTTTTGCATAGGATCTTTGCATAAGTTCACGATTTGTAGTAGACTGCATTTATTAGAATAAAATCTCACTCTCTTTTGCTTGTTTTTCTGCTACCCTTATATTACTAAAAATATCCCTAAATGCAGACTTGTTCCACCATTTCAAACTCTTTTTTAGACGTTGCTACTTATACCAAAAAGATTGTAAACCCGTTCCATGTATAGGCTGTTTCCAATTATTGTCAACAAAATTCAAAAAACACATGATGCGTAGTCCATGCATGAAGGAAATGGAATGATGAATTTCCTTTTAGTGATGCTGTTGAACAAGAAATGAGAATAGGGCAGTGATTTGAGCTGTCCATGTTCAAATGTTGGATTCTTGTGATAGTAAAAGATTCAACCCATTCTTGGTTATAAACCACCCTATCTAACCTTTGAAACATGTAAGAGTTGGTCCATGTAAATGAATTCCCTTCAAAGTCAGTGTCTACTAGACCACAATCGAAAAGGGTAGTAGCAAAATCTTCCATTGAACCTTCATGAGGAGTTGCACCATACAACCATTTATCCTTGCTTAATATATAATAAAAATCCCCCTACAAGCCATTGTTCTTTCATGTCACCATATATAAATCTTAAGCAATCCCATGGTTCTTGTCTCCTTGATCTGTGCATTTAGCATACACAAATATAGCATATATAGAAAAGCCAACCAAAGGATAGAAAGTCAAACATGCATGCATTGTATATGATCAATAATAAGATCACAATTGATATCATGAGAACAAAAACACCAAATCTTTTGGGAGCAATTACTAATGGCACTTTCAAAACCCAGCTTTCTTTGAAAAAAATTATATTATACAAATATTAACCATAGGCTCTAGTGTGATCCATAGTTTAATATTATGAAGCAGATGTAGTTTTTAAAACATCTTTGGATTGCCTTCCCAAATATTCCTCTAACATTCCAAATTAATGATTTGATCATGGATATGTTTGTGCTAGTAAGTTTATAGAGATAGAGTCCGTTTCTACACTTTTATCTTTTACCTCATTTTTAGCTTCATCATTAGAGAAAGCATTGATTTTTGGTTCTGCCTACTCATAAAGGATGTGTTCATTACTACTTTATGAGATTCCAACTTCCTTTCCATCTGTTTTAGGCTTCATTGAGACAAATTGCAAGCGATCAAAAGATTTCTGTAAAGGAGAAATAGTGGGTTTTATTGAATGAACAATAAACCTTTCATATTGGGCATGCATTACTGGAGCATTTTCATCACTGCTTTCAATAATTGCAACTACTACGGGATCAACATGATTTTTTAAAGACTCTTAAGCAACCTCCTATTGGTTTTCCTTAAGCAAAAAAGGTATACTACCTCAATGCACTAAAGATCCAGTGGACATCACAGGCTGCTTTTGTTTTCTCTTCTTTTTTTGTTTTCTCACCATAACATTTTGAGCATTTTTAATTGCCTATTGAATGTAAATCACCAGTATTTTGAATGTTGCATGAGAGTTCATTGCATACCTTTGAGCTATCACTAACTATTGCATTAATAGAAAATCGATTAATACTAGTTATCACCGTGCCTGGTTTCTCTGCTATAGTTTCTTTGCCTTTGTCTCCCTTAGAAAAGTCTCCATTCAACTGTGTTGCCTCACCTTTGTCATCCTTTAGGTTTTTCGAGTCCTGGGGATGTGGAAAATTATTTTTGGCTTTCACGTGGGTACCGTTCACCTTTTTTATTTTGCTCTATTCTATGTTTTCCTTTTTTGCTTCAACAGTTTCCACTACAAGCACCTTAAATCTATTTGTTGCATCATTTTGAGAGACTTTAGAATCCTCTTTAGATTGGATTTCCACCCCAAGTGAATTTTTTATGCCACTTTTTTTGCTTTTTCTACTTCATTCCATTACCAATTTTATTTTGGATTTTCTCCTTTCACTGTCTCTTTTCCTTTTCCTACTTCTTGGATTTTTTGCTTTTCATTCCCACCATGATTCTGCCTGTTCTGATATTCTTTTCTTTCACTCAAAATCTGCACAGGCTTGTTGGAAAACTTCCCAACTTTCTTTAGTTTGTTTCCCAACACCAAACAATTGGAATTCTCGTGGCCCAGATGATAGTAATGGGTGTAGAATGAATCTCGCTGCAGTGAGAAACAGGACACCAACCACAAATTTTCATTCTCTCAAGGAAGGGCCATTTAGCTGTAAAGACAAAATCAACTTGAACATACTTAGAAATTCTCAAGGTTTAACATACAAGATTCACATGTATTACAACCATATACCATAGTCATGAACTTTCTATAACACACACACACACACACATATATATATATATATATATATATATATATACACATCATCATGTATACATAGCTGGGTCATCATCAGCTCATGTGCACTCCCCACTCGCACATAACTGGGTCATCATCAGCTCGTGCACTCCCACACGCACATAGCTGGGTCATCATCAGCACATGTGTGTTCCCACATGCACATAGCTTGGTCATCATTATCACAAAAAAAAGAACATCCAATGCATATTATATATGTCAACATATTGTGATAACACATGAACCATTATATGGCACACTTTCACAAGATAGAAACATTCACCAAAGGCTTGTTCCCTAGGTAGATTTTTAAGGAAAAGTCGAATAAAATCATTCAAATGTTTTGTGCAAATACATTCACATTCCCAAAATAATTTTGAAATGCAAGTTCACTCACCGGTATTCGTTAAATCTTTACTCAACTCTAACTTCCTCTAATGGTCCAAATAGGGCGGTGGGGCTTTGTTGGAACCTATCATCACATTAGCATCATCACCATTAACCCAACTTGGCATTAATACTATTCCAAAGCCATTTTCTAAATTGAGTTCTACTAGTCATTCCTACTAGCCTCCAACTACCATTAAATGGCTATTATTTGCACTACTCTAGTAACACTAAAAATGATTAAACAATCTCAACAATAAAACACTCACAAATCAAATTACTAGACATTATCAACAACTAAAAAAAAAATAAAGTTTAATTCACTACTCACCTTGGTAGTTTTGAAAAATTGAAATTCTATCCAATAATTTTCAAGCTATTATAGAAACTCCCTCATTCTCTCTCTAAAACACCTAGCTAGTGAGAGAGAATATGGAAGTAAGACTTTTCAAGGGTTTTAAAGTGAGAGAGTGAAAGAGCACAAAGGTTTTATGAAAGGGTGCACAAAAGCATGAAAAGTGGAGTTAGCTTGAGAGAGTTATGGAAGCTTGAAGAGAACTCCCATCGAGGATGAAGAAACGTGAGAGGGAAGAAGGAAGAAGAAGAAGAAGCTACTAGAAATGTGAGAAGAAGTTGCTGGAAGATGATATTTATAGCTCAAGCTTATCCAACTCCACTTAAATTACGAAAATGCCCTTAACAAGTTAGCTTGTTCTCCAGCAATCCTTGGTGCAATCTTTTTACTCTTTTGACATTGGGACAAGGTTCATAATAGTCTAGAAATACTCGAGTTCACGAAAACTTAAAATTTTGACTTAAGATGAAAAATGACCATTTTACCCTTACCTTGAAATCATCATTTTTTATTTTCTTCATCCATTTACCCTTATTTTCTTTATTCATTTATGCCTTAGGCCTACTTAGGCCTTAATATTGTTTAAAAGTATACTTCTAGGGGCTCATTAAGGAAATGACAAAATTACTCCTGGTTTGTGTTATCGTGTCTACACCTAGTGACGAGGCTATAGAGGTCGAGGTCTCACAACCTCTACGGGTTTGGAGGTAACTAGATGCTTAAATAGGATGCTTTTGGGTATGGCATGAAGCATGTGAAGATCAATGAGTAGTCTAGAGAGGATTTATCACCCCAAGTGATTTGAAGGTGACATATCTCATTTGCTCCTGGCTTATATTGATTAAATGTCAAACCCTGTTCTATAAAATAATTACGACGCCATTTACATACTCAATAGAATGTTTGCATATTTAGGAAGTTCGAGGAATCGTTAAAAGACGATATTGCCCTTCATGGTACCATTAAGTCGATTAAGCCTTGAACTAGTTTAAATAGGAATTTTAAGGTGAAATTAAGAGTTTCACAGTTCTGGGATGACTCAAAATGGTAATTCAGAGTTCGAGGATCAATTTGGAGTCAAACCAAAATTCACTATCCAGGGGCAAAATGGTCATTTGCCACTTGAGGACAAAATGAAAATTTTTAGAAAAGATTGTTTTGGCCCCATTTGACTTATTGGGGTATGATTTGAGTATTGGAATATGATTTGAAGTTTAGAAGTGAAAAATTTTAATTTTGGTATAATTTGGAGTATAGGGGTGAAATGGTAATTTTGTCACCCCGGGGGCAAATCGATAAATTTTCACCCCCGACACTTGTCAGGACCAAGGAATTTTATTCATCATGGAAATGGATAAACATGAGAAATGTGTGGTGGAGAATTAAAGAATTAAAAGTCAAATGTTTAAAATTTGAACCAATGAGGAAATGCCATGTGTCATGTTTTTATTATTTAATTATTTCTTTATAAAAAGGAAAAAAAATCAGCCCATTTCTCCCATAGTGATCAGCCAAACCAGAAGAGAAGAGAAACCAAGGAAGAACAAACCCTAGGTGGGAAAAATCAAAGAGAAAGTATTGGAATTCAAGGATTTGATCAAGCAAAGATAAAATTTCTTTGATTTTGTTAGTGATTTACCTTACCCATGCATTTTCGCTTAATTTCCATGGTTAAATTACATGTTTTCATGATGAATTCATGGTTGGTCAAAATAGGTATGGAGAGAGAATGATCTTGGATTGGTTTGATTTTTAGGTATGTTAGTGTTTTTAGGTGATTAATGATGTGTAGCATGAAACAAGTGAAGAAAACCACCAAAGGTTTGGTGCCCATCAATAGTCGAATTCTTTAAGTGAATAATGAGGAAGAATGAGATGTTATTCTAGGTGATTTGATTAAGAAATAATAGTTTTTGGTGTAGGAATTAATGAATTATGGAGAGAAAATTAAGTAGGAAAAATCACGGAGTTAGTGTACCATTGTTGGCCGAAAGTTCCAAGAAGAAACGTGAAGATAAATTTTACGTAATTGTGTGTTAATTAGTTGTGTTTGGTGAGTTGAGGGATTGGAAAAGAAATGGCGTAAGTTGGAGTGAAATTGGACGCATTGGCCAATTTATCAGATGAAAAATTGACTTAGGCCAATACCGAGTCTAGATGGCTACCCATGCATTTTTCATTTCATATCATGCATATATATCGAGCCTGAAATAGCTTATGATTGTTAGACACAATTTAATTGGAATATGTGTCATATTATGGCTAGGTGGTGAGCCATTGGATGCGGGTAAAGGACTGTACCCGCAGACTGAAAATAGGAGTATTTTTACTCCAAATACTGTGAGTGAACTTATTATCATCTTAATTATCTAGAGTAGTTTTATACAATTGTGTGATTTTATAAAATGATTTTATATTTTTTTTGAAAAATTGAATACTGGTTTTGAAAATAGAGTAATTGGAGACTGCCTGCTTGTGTTATAAATTGTGTTTTAAATTATATGGCTTATAACAATATGTGAGCATGAATGGCAAAGTAGGTATTTGTATCAAAATTATATATACTATGTATTCAGTCTTGAGAGGCTAGATTGCGATAAATTGCCATGTCATGCAGATAAGGATTTTATAAATCAGGTGGTAGATAAAATAAAGATTAGCTACTGTAGTGACAGGGTTTCGTGGACCAGCCTATTAGAGGGAAATTGTAAACTCCTTTATATTCTCACCTCGGTCGTAGAGGAGCGTAGGTATCTCCTGAGGTGGGCTTTTTGAGTGCACTTCAAGTGGACTACCGCGTGAGAGTGAGACTCAGCCAACGCCAAGGCATGGCTAGAATTTCGGATGTAAAGATATTTAATAGCCTTGGTGGTCTCGGCCAGATGCCTAGGCCAAGGCATCCCCGGGAATGATTTTGGCAGGAGACAAGTTTTGTGAGATATATAAGCCATGTTGATTAGTTGAGTAAACTAAATATTCATGTTATGAAACATATATTGGAAAAGAATATTTTAATTCGTCTCCATTTACTAGCCTTTAGATAGTTTAGATGGTGTCTGTTTACTCACTGGGATTATGTAATCATAATCTCACCCTTCTTCCTATCTATTTTTCAAGCTCAGGACAGTTTGTTGATAGTTGATTAAGACAAGAATTAATCTCGGAGTTGCATCCTAGAAAGTAAGGGTTCGTAGCCCTACACCTTCTTGGTCAGTTGAGGGCCCACGTGTCACTGTAAAAGTAATTTTATACTTCAGTTATCTGATTTAAAGTATGTATGAACATATTTATCTTTTACACCATGTTTTTGGTGGGTTTCGGTATTTTTGAAGAAAAATGACGAAATGCCCTTGTGAGCCAAAAAAAAAAAATTTTATTATTTTCATTTGGAAACGACTTATGATTTCTTGAAATGTGAGATTTAATAACTGCCGCTCATCGAGGAGATACGGAAGCTGATGTTAAGCCTTGCGGGGTTTCGATCGACATTCGGGGTAATGAGTGCCTATCGAAACGTCGCGACGGTTGTCACGGGCCTGATGGGAGTTTCGGGTCGTGACATTAAAAGTCCTTGGCCAAGGCAATCTTGATAGGTCAATACAAAAGCTATAGGACTAATATGGATAAGTTGAAAAGTAGACACCGAGCCAGGCTTTCTATCTATCTGGGATATATGATGAAAGGATCGAATTACACTGAGATACTATACACTGAAAGGTTAGTCAAATGATATTGACTATCCTGACATTTTGGTGGTCATGATGTATTGCTTGGTGCCGCCCATGATCTATAAATATAAATATAAATATAAATTCTTAATTGGATTAATTTATATTTATTGCCAACATGTTGAGAACCTAATGGATCACACACATAAGGTGAATTGTCGAAATTAATTTGAGTTCAATTGGATGTGATCTAATTGATTTTATACAGGCTTAATCCAATTAAGTGTTGGGCTAAATCAAATATGATTTGATGGAGTATTAAATAAAGGCCCAATTAGTCCAAGACATTTTATAATTCTCATTGGTTATAAAGTAGGTCAATTCACTCTATAAAAGAATCCTTAAGCCACCTCTTCTATATATAATAGTTCTATTTTATTTTCTCATGTGTTGAGATAGGATCACAGCCAAAAAGAGAGAAACACAAGGGAGCTCAAAGTTAAGAGTTTGCTAGCATAAACTTCGGTTTGGGGATTCACGCACTATTAGTGAAGAGATTTTGACAAATCACTGTGTGGATCACCATTAGATGCAGGACAGCTATGCTGCTATGGTTTGATAAGTCTTAGTTGGTGTACAAAAAAAAAAAAACAAGGAGGACTCTTCCAAAGAAAGTAGACTTTTAGGTATGTCCAAATTTCTCTTATGGTTTTTCTAGATTAGTTTAAATTAAAGTGATCCATGGCTTAGGGGATTAAAATTTTAATAATATTTCACTGCGTATGAGTCGTCTTAGCATGTTTTAAATCCCCAATAGTGGTATCAGAGCCATATTTAATCGATTTAATCTAGTTTTATGTTTAGTTGTTGAAGATTACAAAAAATGTTTTGTTTATATGTTGATTTGACGCAAAGTTTTAAAAAAAATTATTTAGAATAATTCTGAATGGATTTTTTCAAAAGTAATTTATGTTTCAAAAGGCCTTTAAATTCTTGATTTATGGATTTAAAATCTAGATTTCATAAGTCCCTATAGATTTTATAGATTTTTTTTAAGAGAATCCAAATCTGAAAAATCTGGCAGCATAACATGATCTGATTTGGAAAATTTTTTGAAGAGTTTAGAGTAGGAGTTTGTGCTTGATTTTTGGAGGGTAGAAGATCAAGAGGATGATATCAACCTCTGATAATTTACAGTATTTAATTACCTCGTTTGGCTGGTGATCTGATCATGTTTCTGCACAAATAGTTTGCTGGAATTGTATTCTTGTGTGGCAAGGACTTGCAAAATCATGGCTTTTTGTATTCCGAATTTGCTGAGGTTTTAAGAGCTTTTTGGCATGATGTTTGGGACATGGGATGTCTCTAAATTGGTGTCAAAATCACAGCAAACAATGGAAGATGGAGCTTCAAAGAATTTGGGACAGCATAGGTGATGCAGGCCTAATAAAATTACACTAGCTTGTGCGATTTCTTCTCTATATAATTAATAGTTGTACTAATTTGGTTATGACCTGAATTTAGACTCTGAATTGTAATGGAACATATCCTAAAGAGTTTAGGATTGCCCCAAATAAGATTCTAAAATCAAATTGGCAAAGAAATAGGACTCTTGGCCATAAAGATCTAATTCTAGTTGGACTAGAATTGTAAAAATTGAGGATAACAAGGATTGAATTTTCTAATAAGATTAGAAAGCCTAATTGGATTAGGATTCCTTTGAATATTAAATTTCTAATATGATTAGAACTCCTATTGAGAATAAGGGTCAGATTTAAATTTGTAGTCTTGAAAGGTTTAGGATTACAAAATCTATGCTTAATTTAATACCTAGTAGGACTAGGACTTCTAAATTGGCACAAGACATTTGATGTGACTAGGACATCGAATTATTTGGATTAATATCTTCAAAGGTTGAGTAATATTATTGCCAAATGACATATGAGATCTTCAATTTGAATTAAACATAAGTTTTATATGTTCATTATATAATTATGAATGTATGAGGATGATTATGGACTTAAACCACTATAATGTGTTATGGATGGTTATGGTTGAATGTAGTTGGTATTTATTTTATAAATAGGTAGTGTGTGCCCTGCCTTTCCTCTATTTTGTTCAGGAGTTGTAAAATTCTCTTCTCATCTTACTTATCTCAAATGTAACTTGAGGTTTCTTTACATATATGTAATTAGAATTCATAGGCTTAGATTAGGAAGGAAATTTTGTAATTCCAAGAATGAAGGATGAAGGTGCTAAGGAGACATGAAGATTACAAGACTACAAGATATGGTGATATTTGTATGTAATCCCTTAGGATTTGACCAACTAATTATCCTTTGATGGCTCAAGGAAATTAGATTAGATGAAAGTCCCTAATCATCCTAGTAGTATGCATGTGATAGATTTATCTTATGCAATTTTATAAATGCTATGCATCCCAAATTCGATGAGACCTAAATAACAAGATAAAAGCAACAACAAAATTCCCTCATTAAAATATTGAGTCACATGCTTTTGCATGATTAAGTTGCCTTCCACCATATAACAAGATAACCAGGCCACCCTTTTAATTGGAGACTTGTTGAGTCACTCAAGGTCAAACTTTTACATGGGCATGTTTGAGTTATTAGTGGGTCTTACTCAACTAAAACTATGTGGTTCGGATGGGTCACACTTGACCACATGGTTTTAAAGGCAGGGTTAGGTGAAATGCATATGATGCATTTAGACAATGAGTTGTCACCTAACTGATCTGGGAGTTGCATGTGGATGAAATTGATAAGCTATGCCATCTACCCAATTAGGCTTATTGTGATTTGTTGAGTTACTCAAGGTTACAATAATTTGAAAGGGGTTCCAGCCCATTAAAAATACCTAGTAGAGATTTTCGTATAATAGTGAGGGCTCATATTATGAAAAATTAGTAGGAGAATCAATGTAAGATTTAATACCTCATTTTAAATTGATTTATAACATGAAAAGCTAAAACAAATACTTTTTCTATATTTATAGGTTGTTGGAATGTGTATAATAATAATTTCTACTCTGCTTAGCATACTTGATGCCATCAGCCTACAATGTTTGGACAGATATATCACTTTGAGAAAAGTTCTCAATAAATGAAAGGGTGCAATCTTGACAAGTAAAGAGATAACTTTAAATATGATTGAGCTTAATCTTTCTATTGCCAATCCTAATTCTTGGATAATAGATTCAGGATGTGGATCGCATTATGTACTAACATAAAAGCTTTAAGGGATAATAAAAGGCTTGGTCAAATAAGGTATCCCTACGAGTGGGCAATGTGCAAAAATTATAGCAGTTACCGTTGGGACTTGCGATCTTATTTACCATCGGGCTTAGTGCTGGAGCTAAAAAAGTGTTATTGTGTACTAGCATTAACTAGAAACATCATTTCAGTTTCATTCCTAGCTAAGAATGATGATTTCAAATTTAGTATGAAGGGCAATTGTTGCACTATCATTCTAAATGATAAATTTAATGGATCCGCAACATGTCATGGAAGACTTTATGTTATGGATCTTGGTAGCCCAATGCTCAATATAGATGTCAAGAAAGTTAGAAAAGGTAATCCAAATCAAACCTATATCTAGCATTGTAGACTTGGTCATATCAATGAGACAAGGATAGCCAAGTTATATAAACAAGGTTATTTAGATCCATTTGGGTATGAATCATATGGAACTTGTGACTGTTGTTTCCTTGGTAAGATGACTAAGACTCTTTTTAATGGAAAGGCTGAAAGAGCAGGTGTGCTCCTAAGGCTAATACCTTCGGATGTATGTGGAGCCTTAAACACACCAGCCAAAGGAGGTTATTCGTATTTCATTACGTTTACAGATGACCATGCTAGATTTGGTTATGTGTACCTAATGAAATACAAGTCTAAGGCTTTTGAAAAGTTCAAAAAGTTTAGGGTTGAAGTTGAGAAACAAATTAGGAAGAATGTTTTCACTCTTAAATCGGATTGAGGAAGAGAATATCTTAGTAAGGAGTTTTTGGATTATCTAACAGAACATGGGATTCTATCACAATGGACTCCACCTGAAACTCCACAACATAATGGAGTGTTTGAGAGGAGAAATCGAACCTTGTTGGACATGGTTTGTTCCATGACGAGTAGGATAGACCTTTCGATATCCTTTTGGGGATATTCCCTAGAGATTGCTATTTACTTTCTTAACAAGGTTCTAACCAAATCGATTGATAAGACTGCTAGGAAAGGCATGATTAGAGCATCAACGTAGTGGAATAAAAAAAATTGAAATAAAAATAAAACCATTCCTCCTACCTTCGGATCACCTTGGTTGTTTAATGCAAAGTTATGTACCACATAAAATCAAAAAAAGAATGTACCTTTCTAAGTGATATCGTAATAAAATGGATTCTTTTTGTTGACAAAACAAGAACAGTTTTGGTGTGAAAGAATCCCAACCACTCAATCGCTTGGCCTCCAATGATGCACACACGATTGCAGCGGATCCTTTTCAAGGAGAGAGCTTTATGCCATGGGCTTGTGCTAGCAAGTGGACAACGATTTGTCCTCTTTTCTTCTTTGATTTCCAGCAAAGAATCAAAGGAGAAGTTTTCAAAAGAAATAAACATCTCAAGAGTGGCAGCACTTAAGAGAAAAATCCTTCTCCACAAAAAAAGAGTGGCTATAATGTGATATTTATATCTAGGTTTAAATTATTAAAATTTGAAAAATAAGTCCTTAATATTATAACAATTATAATATTTAACCAATACCTAATTAAACTCTTTTAAGTAGGTCCTTAATAGTTAAAACCTAGAATTTGATTTAAGTCTAACTTAAATCATCACACTCTCAATTTAATCCAAATTGCAACCTTCGTGTGTGACCCATTAGGTTCCTGACAAGTTGGCAATGGAATTGAATTATAATATTATTAATTAATTAATTTAAATGAATCATATTCAATTTTAAATTAACTAATTCAATTCCATAGACCATGATTGGCATCTAGCAATGCATCATGGCCACCCAATTGTTTGGAGAGTCAAAGGATTCTTTGACAGCCTTTCAATGTATAGTTTTTCAGTGTAATTCATTCTCTCATCATTTATCCCCGAAGATGATAAGAGCTTGGTGCAGTGCCTACTCTTATTGATCTCCATATTTGTTCTTGCAGTTAGATCATTAGCTTTATGGAGACTTATGAAACTCATTTCATAATCTCCTAATCACCTTGGCCAAGGATTTGATTAAGCTAATATCAACCAAGAACTAATGAGATATTTCGCCTTGAATCACTTGGGGTGATGATTTCTATCTTGACCACTCATATGCCCTCACATGCTTCATGCTATACCCAAAAGCATCTTGTTTTGGCATCCTTGGTTAGGCACCCATAGGGATGAAATCAAAGTATAACACTCCACACATAAGACAACCTGGTGTCTCAAGTCTAGGGAGTATTTACATAACTGACACATGAGAAGTATTGCATAGACACTTGAGTGAAATACCAAATACACTTCTCATGGCGGGTCATGTTCAGTGAATTCGCTTTCCCATGGCAAGCACCCACATGCTAGTTCCAAGTATCTTTATACTTCAACCTATGAGAACGATTGCTTACTTCACAAGTAAGGAACATAACATGTGCCAATCTTTGAGCATTATTGATGCCCGTCTCAATAATACAATGATCAGGAACTTTTAAGAACAATGCTTTAATGCATAAGGATTTCATAATTGTATCCCAATATAGTTCCATGGGCTTTATCTACATAAGTACAAAAAGTAATTAAATTACAAACTTATGGACAAAGAACTACCTCAATGTTATTATGAATAACAAAATGTCATACATGAATATCTCAAAATTACAATTCCCATACAACCACAGATTGGCTTGTAGGGCTCATACTAACAAAGACACCATATGAGATGTGGTACGACAAAAGGCTAAACTTGTCTTATACAAGGATTTGAGGATGTACAGCTTATGTGAAGCGTGCATCGTTTGATAAGCTTGGAGCTAGATCAGACAAATGCAAGTTTGTAGGGTATCCTAAACAAACTATAGGATACTATTTTTACAATCTCACCAAGCAAAATGTGTTTGTCTCGAAATGTGCCACTTTCTTGAAGAAAGAGTTTTTACTTGAAGGGATTAGTGGGAGTAAAATAATTTTTGAAGAGGTTCAAGAACCATAAACTGACATCTTTTTAGAACCTGAGTCGATGGTTGAAGCATTGGATGCTCAAACTAGTGCTTAAGAAACATAAGTGCTCCGAGATCTACGAGATAGAAACAACTTCTAAAGAGATATAGATTTATGATGGAAAAAGATGCACTACCAACTGACAAAGAGCCTACTGCTTATGAGGAAGCAATATTTGATATTGATTTTGATAAGTGGCTAGAGGCCATGAAATTTGAGATGGATGCCATGCATGTCAACCAAGTATGGACTTTGGTTGATGCACCTGAAAGGGTAAAATCCATAGGATGCAAATGGGTCTTTAAAAGAAAGACTGACATGAATGGTAATGTACAAACGTACAAGGCTGGGTTTGTTGCTATAGGTTACAACCAAGTTGAAGGAATCGATTATGAGGAAACGTTCTCACCTGTAGCCATGATTAAATCCATTAGGATTTTGCTTGCTATTGCTGCATATTATGATTATGAGATATGGCAGATGGATGTTAACACAACATTCCTTAATGGGAATTTGCAAGAGGAGGTGTATATGACACAACCTAAAGGTTTTACATCCAAGGAGAATCAACATAAAATATGCAAACTCCAAAAGTCCATTTACGGGCTGAAGCAAGCATCTAAGAGTTGGAACATCAAATTTGATGAAACTATTAAAGAATATGATTTTGTCAAGAATCTTGATGATCCATATGTTTACAAGAAGGTAAATGTATAAGCAGTTGTATTTTTAGTACTTTATGTTGATGACATAATATTAATAGGAAATGATATACCGATGCTGTAGATTGTCAAAATCTGGTTATCCAAACAATTTTCCATGAAGGATTTAGGAGAAACGACCTATATTCTGGGAATAAGGATCTATAGAGATAGATCAAAGAGGCTGCTAGGTTTATCTTAATCCATTTATATAGACAAGGTGCTAAAGAGGTTTAGCATGACCGAGTCCAAAAAAGGACACTTGCCTATGTCACATGGCATTAATCTCTTAAAGGATATGTGTCCAAAGACACAAGATGTCAAGCCCAACTCTATTATATACTTGCCATGTCATTCATGTGCTTGATAGCATGTCTGCAAACTTGGATGCCCTAAAAAATTTTTAAAATGTCAATATCGTACCTAGTGGTACAATTAAGTCGATTAAGCCTCGAACTAGTCCAAATAGAAATTTTAGGATGTATTTGAGAGTTATTGAACCTTAGAATGTTTTAAAGTGGTGATTCGGAGTTTGAGAATTTATTTGGAGTTCAATTGGAAATTTTTATAACGTAGGGGCAAAATGGTGATTTTGCCATCCAAGGGCAAAATTGGAATGTTAACAAGATTTTTAACCAAGTTTGACTATTTGGAGCATAATTTGAAATTGTTGAGTGAAAAATTTCAATTTTTGACATTTTTCGACTATAAGGGCAAAACAGTCATTTCACGTGTCCATGAGGACGTAATTGAAATTTTACACCACCATGACACTTGTTAAGCCCATGAATTTCACCTATTATCACTTTATACTTTGGATAATTATGGGATTACATGTGGTGGAGAGAAATTGCTTAATGGTTAAGTATTAAGCATGCACCAATTACATGGTGACACGTGGTAAATTTTGATTCTTTTATAATTCCCTTTAACAACCAGCACACACTCCTCCCAAATCACTCTCTCTTGGCTGGCCAAAGCAAAGAACAAAGAGAAAAAGAGAAGAACAAACCCTAGGAAAGAAAAATTCAAGAGAAATTGTTGGATTTCAAGGAATCAAGCAAGTAAAGGTAAGATTTTTTAATTTTAGCTTGTGATCTACCTTTCCCATGCATTCTTTTTCATTTTCCATGGTTGAAACTCAAGATTTCATGAAGGAAAGTTTGCTGGCTGAACCTAGGGGGAGAGGTTTTGATCACGGGTTTTGTTAGATTTCATGCTATATACGTATTTTTAGTTATTTTGTGATATTCGGTATGAAAAAGAAGCATGAAAACCACATGTTCTTCATCAAACCCTCATTGGCCGAATTTACCAAAGGACACATTGATGATGAATCTTGTTATATCTCATGTTATTTAACTCGTATTTGATGAATTGTGGTGCCGGATATTGAAAACGGTTATGGAAACGTATGGTTCCTTTAGTAAAAGATTTGAACAACAATGAGAAAATCGAGTTCATTGAGGTACTTTGGGTGTAATTGGAGTATTGGAAGTGGAATGAATATATTTGGAGCTGAATCGGATGTTTTGGTTAAATCAATGGTGTATAGTTCGAATTAGGTTCAATACAAATTCATTCTGATCACAATTGAACCTACGTAGAACACCGTCTTTAAGTGATTATTTGGACACTTCTCATTCCAATTCATGTATTCATGTAGAGCTTGAAATAATTTTATAACAGTTTGGCACAAATGTGTTAAATTACTTATTGTGTACTAGGTATAGGTGGTGAGTCCCCTGGTAAGAGTAAGGATATCGTACCCGAGGACCAAGAATAGGAGTACTCCATACCCCCGTTAAGGTGAGTAATCAGACGATCATCTTAACTATCTAAAGTTGTTTATACTCGTTTTTATGTGTTAAAGAAAAAATGAATTTAAATTGCAAACTATTATGTTTTAAAATTGAAGTGTTGATTAAACGAAATGAGATTTACAACTTGTTTTGAAATTGAATACTGGTTTTGGAAATTGAGTAAGTGCAGACTGTATACTTGTGTTATATGAAATATCCCATACTTTGATATGGTGATAAATAAAGTTGATCAAATGCAAATTGAGGTCAATTAAAATGTTTAGAAGTGATAAAAGACGAAAAGAGTAGTTTAGGATAAAATATTTCGCAAGTGAGAAAATAATAATAAAATAAAAATAATTTTATCGGAGGAGAAATTGTGAGATAAAAGGCGATTTGGAAGTCAAGTGAGGCATAATAAGGTATTTTGGGTACCAAGGAGACAAGATAAAATTTTTAAAATAAAATAATATTAAAATATTAATATTTAGCCGGATGTCGAAATTAGTCATGAAGAAGGATCATATGGTTGATCCAAGTGGGGGAGAAGATGACAAGCCCGACTCTATAAAAATATTTATCATGACATACATGTGATGAATAGCATGTTTGCATGCTAGGAGAGTCCCGAAAAATTTACAAAAGTCGGTATTGTACCTAGAGGTACAACAAAGTTGATTTAAACCTCGAACTAGATCAAATAGAGAATTTACGATGAAATTAAGAATTTTAAAGTCCCAGAATGGTTTAATATGGTGATTCGGAGTTCGAGGATCAATTTGGAGTCAAACCGGAATTTTCGCTATCTAGGGGCAAAATGGTCATTTGCCACTTGGGGACAAAATGGGAATTTTTAGAAAAGATTTTTGGCCCCATTTGACTTATTGGAGTAAGATTTGAGGTTTAGAAGTGAAAAATTTTAATTTCGGTATAATTTGGAGTAAAAGGGTAAAATGGTAATTTTGCCACTCGGAATCGAAAATTTAATTTTTTGAAAGGATTTTGATCAAATTTAATTATTTGGAGTGTGAAATGAGTATGAGGAGTGAAAATTATGCATTATGGAAAATTTTCAATTTTTGGGGTAAAAATGTAATTTTTGAAAAGTTCGGGGGCAAAAGTGTAATTTTGAAAAATTTGCTCCACCAAAACTTTGGAAAAATCTGGAAATTTCACTTAAGACTTGGATAAGTCAAAGGGAATGCATGGTGAAAAAAATAGGACAAGTGGATGGCTAGAAAAAAAAATGAATTAATAAAATATTTAAAATATGAATAAAATAATATTATTTCATTAAACAATAAAAAGGCATAAAAAAAATCAGCCCACCCATTCTTCTTCTTCAACATTCGGCCAAGCAAGAAACAAGAGAGAGAAAGGAGAAAACAAAACCCTAGAGAGAGAAAATCAAAGAAAAAGTGTGAATTTTCAAGGAAATTAAGTGAAAAAGGTGAGATTTTTTCTATTAAGCTTGAGTTTTCTTATTCCCAAGCATTTCTCTTTATTTTCCATGATTAAATTACATGTTTTCATGATGAATTCAATTCTGAAAAAATGGGTTAGGAGAGAGAAAGTTGTTGGATTTATTTGATTTTAATTTATGTTAGTGTTTTTAGTTAGTTTAGCATATTTAGAAACAAAACAACAAGAAAAGAATTTATTTTCTCCCCCAACCATTAATGGCTGAATTTACCATGTAGTGAGTGAGGATGAGTTTGATTTTATTCTAGGAGAATTGGTTAAGGAATAATGAATTATGAGCCTAGAAAAATAATGGGAATTTTCGGAGCAAAAATACGATTTTTTACCCACTAAGGGTATTTTCGTAATTTGCTACTAAGACTGATAAATTGAATCTCATTCACAGTCATTGAGGTAATTTAGTTATAATTGGAGTGTAGAAAGTGAGAAGAATTGATTTGGAGTTAAATTGGAGATAATAGGCCGAATTAGGTCAACACCGCATTTAAGCGGTAGTCGGATAAGTTGTATATCGTATCATGCATATATACCGAGCCTGAATTGATTTTATAATGATCAAGTATTGATGTGGTGAATTATGTATTGTGCATTGTGGATAGAAGGTGAGCAAAGTACACTGGTAAAAGTACAGAGATTGTGCTTGGAGACTAGGATTAGGAGTACATCGACTCCTAGAACAGTGAGTGAACTTATTATCGTCTTAATTATCTAGAGTAGTTTTATACAACTGTGTGATTTTATGGAAAATGGGTTTAAATGGTAAATTGCTATGTTTTAAGGAAAATTGTAATTTTATAAAATGATTTTATAAATTTTCTGAAAAATCGAATATTAGTTTTGAAAATAGAGTAATTGAAGACTGCTAGTTTGTGTTGCAAATTTATGGTTTTGAATTGAATGGCTTATGATAATAAATGAGCATGAATGACTAAACTGATTTTGGTGTTAGAATTATTTATATTGTGTATTCAGCCTTGAAAGGCTAGGTTGCGATAAATTGCCATGTCATGCTAGAATGAATTTTATTGATTGGTGGATTATATATTAATTATTTACTGCAGAGGGGTTTCCGTGGACCAGCCTATTAGAGGGCACGGTAAACTCCATTATATTATTACCTCGAACGGGGAGGCGAATAAGGTATCTCCTGGGGTAAAGCTTAGGGTTCACTTCACGCCAAACCACCACGTGAAGGGGAACTCAGCCAACGCCAAGGAACGGCTGTATTTTCTCAAACTAAAAATATATTTTAAGTGTATACAAAATTTTAACAGCCTTGGCGGACTCGGTTGGATTCCCTGCGCAAGGTATCACCGAGTATGAGTTTTGGCACGAGCCAAAGTTTTAAGAAATTCATAAGTCAAGTTGATTTCTCGATTTATATGGATTGATTTTATTTTGTTGAAATGAACTGAAAGGTAATGAAATTACAGTATGGTGATTTATTTTAATTGTCTCCATTTACTCGACTTTAGATAGTTTAGATGGTATCTGTTTACTCACTGGGATTTTATAATCTCACCACCCTCATTTCCTCACATTTCAGGCTCGGGAAATTTCATAGTTAGCTGACTTTGACAAGGACCTTCATTTAGACTCGAATAGGTAAAAGCTGTAGGTTTCCAGCTTCCGATGCATTTTGGTTAGATGTGGGCCCACGTGTCACTGTAAAAGAAATTTTATGCTTTGGTTATTTTCTTTATAGTATATATGATTATAATTAACTTTTACGCTATAAGAATTATGTACCGATAGTTTTATGAAAATTATTTTACAAGAAAATAGTTATTTTATTGAATATTTTTATTATATTCAAATGGTCAAATTTTCATTTCAAATGAACGTTTTAGATACTTAATTTTTTTTAAATCATTAAATAAATATTTTCTGCTTATCTACTGTATTTTTAGCCAGTTTTGAGATTTAAAAAAAAAAAAGAAATGACGAAAATGCCCCTGTGAGCCAGAAAACAAAATGTTATGTTCTGATTTGGCAATGATTTGTAATCCCTTGAATTTTTATATTTGATAACTATTGCTCACCGAGGAAGTGCGAAAGCTGATATGAGAGCCTTGCGAGGTTTCGATCGACATTCGGGGCGAAGAATGTTTGTCGAGGCTTCGCGGCGGTTGTCACGAGCTCGATGGGGAGTTCCGGGTCGTGAAAATTTGGATTGGTATCAGAGCATGGTTTAAGGATCAAAGATTTTGGTTTTAATGCTTGGGATTTTAAAGTTTTTGATTTTAAAGTTGTTTTAAGAAATCCACACTGACACTGCACGACCCCAAGTTCAGTTAAGTTAAGATAAGTTAAGTTAGGTTAGATTGAATAGAATGTATGCATCTACATATAGAAATCTACCTACTTTTGAGATGCATAAATAATTAAACAATTACTATTTGATTGATATAGGTTTTGAGGTGCATTGGTGACATACACACCATGTCTAGAAGAGGTGGTAGTCTCGATACCTCTCATAATGATAGCGAGGGATCTCTAGATTCTACGGCTAGAAGAAATGGCACCCTGATACAGGTGATTCAGAAGGTGGTCCATCCCGAATTCCTAATAATAGAATTCCTCTGAACTTAACAGAATGGGTTCAAAATAAGGAAAGCTTTGAGAGTAGCCAGAATTTTGAAAGTGAGAGTAGCTCCAATATTCTGAAAACTGAAATAGATTTCCTTTTGAAACAATCCGAAGAGTACCATAGAGAACATACGAGGAAGGCAATTGCAAGGGGAGATATTCATCTTAGGAAGGGCGTGAACGTTGTATGACATTTTTCTCCCGATTGTGGAAGAAATGCTGCACCGATAAGTTATGAGGAACGTAGGAGAATACAACAAGCCTGGATTGAAGAACAAAAGAGAAAATCTCAGGAGGAAGAGGATCCATTAATGTGCCCGGATCAAGACAATGAGAACCTAAAGATGTTTAATACTTTAGTTGAAGTTGTATTGTCATAAATCTAGGCAAGTGTCGTTTAAGGGAAAATGTAGTAGTTACCTGTGTAAAGGAGTTAGGAGCGACTTTTATTTTGTATGACTCGAACGGAATGTAAAATAGCAGTTTAAATAATTAGATATGTATGGGAATCTTTTAGTATAACAGAGATAAATTGGTGATATAATTATTGAGGAAAGTTATAGAAGGAAGCAATAAGGTTATAAATGACATTTGGAATGGATAATGTGATTACGTTAATGATTGTAATTTAAGCATGAAGGGGATTATTCAGTGATGTTAGGACACTATGAGGCAATAGTTGGGCCAAATATAACCC
>NC_030855.1:13130920-13148150 GCF_000208745.1 Theobroma cacao
CTGACTTTGACAAGGATCTTCATTTGGACTCGAATCGGTAAAAGCTGTAGGTTTCCAGGTTCCGATGCATTTTGGTTAGATGTGGGCCCACGTGTCACTGTAAAAGAAATTTTATGCTTTGCTTATTTGCTTTATAGTATATATGATTATAATTAACTTTTACGCTATAAGAATTATGTACCGATAGTTTTATGAAAATTATTTTACAAAAAAATAGTTATTTTATTGAATATTTTTATTATATTCAAATGGTCAAATTTTCATTTCAAATGAACATTTTAGATGCTTAATTTATTTTTAAATCATTAAATAAATATTTTTTGCTTACCTACTGTATTTTTAGCAAGTTTTGAGATTTTCAAAAAAAAAAAAAGAAATGACGAAAATGCCCCTGTGAGCCAGAAAACAAAATGTTATGTTCTGATTTGGTAATGATTTGTAATCCCTTGAATTTTGATATTTGATAACTATTGCTCACCGAGGAAGTGCGAAAGCTGATACGAGAGCCTTGCGAGGTTTCGATCGACATTCAGGGCGAAGAATGTTTGTCAAGGCTTCGCGGCGGTTGTCACGAGCTCGATGGGGAGTTCCGGGTCGTGACATTATATATATGTTTTGACATATGGTTTGAATTGATGGCTTATGACAATGTGATGGCAAGCAAGGCTGGATTTGTGTTTGTGTGGAATATATGAACTATTTTGCTTTGCCTTGACAAGCCGGTAATATTATATTAGCCATGTCATGTTGTTGAAAATTTTATTGAATTGGTGGGTTATTTGATTAGCTTACTGCATTGGGCAGGTTTCCGTGGACCAGCCTATTAGAGAGGCACGGTAAACTCGATTATATTTTACCTTAATACGAGAGGCGCGGAGGGTATCTCCTAAGGTAAAGTTAGAGTTCACCTCACGTCGAACCACCACGTGAGGGTGAAACTCAGCCAACGCCAAGAAATGGCTGTGCTTTTAAATGTAAAAAAAATGAGTTTTATACTCATATGTTATTTTAATAGCCTTGGAGGACTCGGTTGGATGCCTTGGCACAAGGTGTCACCGAGTGCAAATCTTGGCACGAGCCAAGTTTTTACGAGAATCATAAACCTTGTTCATTTTTACGAAATGAAATTGATTTATATGAAATGAAATGAGATTTGATGTTATGAATCATATTATGATGAGATATTTTAAATTGTCTCCATTTACTCAGCTTTAGATGTTGTAGATGAACTTTGCTTACTCACGGGGTTTATAAATACTCACCACCCTCTTTTATCACATTTCAGGCTCAGAAAATCTGTAGACTGCCAATTTTGTCGAGGGTTTACTGTTGGATTCGCACCCTTAGAAATCGCAGGTTTACAGTTGTGTTTATTTTGGTTATTTTGGGACCCACATGTCATTGTAGAATATTTTGTATACCTGGCTGCGTGTGCCACTGTATGTATGAATTTATTTTGCTCTTACGTTACAAAAATTGTTTATGCAAGATTCTATATATATTATTTTATAAGAAAATGAAATATTTTATTTAGTTTGATTAGCCATAATTTCACTTCAAATGGATGATTTAGATAACTAAACTTATTTTTAGATATGAAATGTATATTTTTCATTTATATATTATATTTTTAACAGGTTTCAAAATTTTAGGTAAAATGACCAAAATACCTTTGTGCAGTAGAAATTACTTTTTGGTTGTTTTTGATTTGAAATTAGTCTATATTCCTTTAAAACATGATATTTAATAACTGTTGCTCACAGGGGAGAAGTAAAACTGATGCGAAAGAGGTTGTGAGGTTTCAGTTGGCATTTCGGGTAAGGAATGTCAATCGAGACATTGCGGCGGTTGTCACAAGCTCGAGGGGAATGCCGGGTCATGACACAAGATTAGTAGATGAGGATGGATAGGATACCGTATGCATCGGTTATAGGATCCATCATGTATGCCATGTTATGTACTAGACCAGATGTGGCGTATGCTCTGAGTGTCACGAGCAAATACCAATCAAATCCAAGTGAGAATCACTGGATTGCAGTGAAAAATATCCTTAAGAACTTACGAAGAACTAAAGATGTTTTCTTGGTCTATGGAGGGGCTGAACACCAAGTTAAAGGATATGGAGATGCTGCATTCCAATTTGATAAGGATGACAACAAATCGTAAAGTGGGTTTATATTTACCTTAAATGGTGGTGCTGTCAGCTGGAAAAGTTCCAAGCAAGCAACAATTGCAGATTCTACAACCAAGGTTGAATACAACTCTGCGTTTGAGGCAGCAAAGGAGGGAGTTTGGATCAAAAGTTCATAATTGAACTTGGTGTGGTTCCTAGCATTGTTGATCCTATAACTTTGTATTGTGACAACAATAGAGCCATTGCGCAAGCAAAGGAACCGAGGTCTCATCAACACGATCCAAACATGTATTGCGACATTATCACCTGATTAGAGAAATCATTAAAGGTGATATTAATATAGAGAGAGTACCCACGGAGGACAACTTAGCTGACATTCTCACTAAAGTTCTGTCCCAGCAGAAACATGATTGCCACTTAGAAGGCTTTGGTATTAGATACATGGGTGATTGGTTTTAGTGTTAGTGGGAGATTGTTAGTGTAAGCCCTGCAAGCCAATCAATTTTGTGCTTGTAAAACACTACATTAATTAGTCATATTTCACGTTAAAAACAGTATGAATATTTTATATAATCTATGAGGTATTTCTTTATCCATGAGTTTATTTATAAGGAGTTATGAGAGACTTATGTAAATAAAGTCCTTGAAACATAATGGTCTTGGAAAGAAATTATAAAGGTTATAACTGTGAGATTCTTATGCATCAAAGCCTTGTTCCTTAATATGTTCCTGGTCATTGTATTGTCAAGAATAATGGCATTGACAATGCTCAAAGGCTAGTACATGCTAAGCTTCCTTTAGAAGTAAGCAATTGATCTCATAGGTTGAAGTATGTGAGATACTTGGGGACAGTATGTGGGTGCTTGTTAAGGAACAAGTTCACTGCACATGACTCCTATGAGAGTTCCATTTGGTTTTTCACTCAACTGTCCATGGAAATACTCTTATGTGTTAGTAGTGTAAGTAATCCTTAGACTTGTGATACCAGGTCATCTTGTATTTGAATTGTCATACTTTGATTTCACCTTTACGGGTCTGGAGGTGACCAGATGCTTAAACAGAGTGCTTTTGGGTATGCCATGAAGCATGCAAATATGAATGAGTAGTCTAGAGAGGATTCATCACCCTAAGTGATTTGAAGGGGACATATCTCATTTGCTGCTGGCTTATATTGATTAAAAGTCCTTGGCCAAGGCAATCTTGATAGGTCAATATAGAAGCTGCAGGACTAATATGGATAAGTTGGAAAGTAGACACTGAGCCAAGCTTTCTATCTATCTGGGATATATGATGAAAGGATTGAATTATACAAAAATGCTATACAATGAAAGGTTAGTCAAATCGTATTGACTCTCTTGACATTTGGGTGATCATGATGTATTGCTAGATGCCGCTCATGATCTATAAATATAAATTCTTAATTGAATTAATTTATATTTATTGCCAACATGTTGGGAACCTAATGGGTCACACACATAAGGTGAATTGTCAAAATTAATTTGAGTTCAATTAGATGTGATCTAATTGATTTTATAGAGGCTTAATTCAATGAAGTATTGGGCTAAATCAAATATGATTTGATGGAATATTAAATAAAAGCCCAATTAGCCCAAGACATTTTATAATCCTTATTGGTTATAAAGTAAGCCAATTCACTCTATAAAAGAATCCCTTAGCCGCCTCTTGTATATATAAGAGTTCTATTTTATTTTCTCATGTGTTGAGATAGGATCACAACCAAAAAGAAAGAAATGCAAGGGAGCTCAAAGTTGAGAGTTTGCAATCACAAACTTCGGCTTGGGGATTTACACACTCTTAGTGAAGAGATTTGATAAGTCCTAGTTAGTGTACCAAAAAAAAAACAAGGAAGACTTCGTCAAAGAAAGCAGGCTTTCAAGTATGTCCAAATTTCTCTTGTAGTTTTTCTAGATTAGTTTCAATCAAACTAATCCATGCTTAGGGGATTAAAATTTTAATAATATTTCACTATGTATGAGTTATCGTAGCATGTTTTAAATCCCTAACAATTTCTTTGATATCTTGCTTACTAACAATGATCCAAACCTGATCTATTGGTGGTTGCAAGCAGTCATACTCCACACAAACGTGTGCAATGCTAGGTTTGGTGACACTAGCTGTTGCCTTATCCACAAGTAGTGGCTTTCCAATCATCTTGGTGATCATCATTAGAGTAGACTTTTCATACAAATGAGCCTTTAATTTTAGAAAGGAGAGCTAGACCGGTACAATTGAAGACTTTTTCTTTGGGTGTAAATTCAATGTCCATTTAAATGTCTTTATTTTTTGGTTCCCGATAAACTAGTTCTGCTTCATCCAGATTCTGTTAAAGTCTTGCTCGTTTGACAAGTTAATCAGGATATGTATATAATCAAGCCACCAAAGGTTATAAGCACTGGATAACCCTATCCCAGTGAAAGTTTGAAGGATTTCGTTCATCCTTGACATTTTGGAAAACTTTCCAATAACAAAATGCTGGAACGGCTTGGCAAGGGCTTCAATCTTGTCTTTAAAGAACATGGCTACTGGTCGATCTTTGTAATGCAAAAGGTTATGAGAGGTGGAAAGCAGGTTTTAACCCATGGCTATCATCAGGAATGATTTTTTGAAAGATCTAGGAGACACAGGGGGCTGTGTCATGGTTTGTATGCCTTTCGGCAAGGCATGAACAAAGGTGGCTGTGGTTGTTTTGATGCGAGTTGAACATGGGTGTTTGCCAACTACCTTGGGAGTGATGGGGGGCCTCCAGTAGGTGTGGTGGAAGATTCAGTGGCCGGCTGGTGTCCAAACCATGGGTGGAAGTCAAAGGAGGGAATTTGACTAGAATTTTGCATTTTAAATTTGGGTTCTTTGTCTCATCTGTGATAAACTTGCTATCCCTACGTGAGAAGTTCATTAAATTTTATATGGTATCAAAGTGAGCATTATCCTTGTTCATTGTTCTCTTTGTAATAATCTTGCCATCTTTATGTGTGAAATCCAATTTGTACTATAGATCCTTCATCTTTTAGAAATGTAGTTCATACCATGAGATAGGTCTATTGTTGCTAAATATTAGGAGAGTATTAAAGGTATTATACTTGTTCCTTGTTCCTTTCATGGTAAACTTATTATCCATACGTGTGAACTTATTAAATTCTGTATGGTATCAACATAGACGTTATCCTTGTTCATAATTCCTTCCGTTATAAATGTGTTATCCCTACATGTTATAAATGTGTTAAGCATGATGAGGATCATAGTGGCTTTCAACGAGATTTGTAAGAAAATCTAAAAAGCATTTACTTTTAAGCAAGATGAGGCACGTGTCATCATGAACATGAGCAAAAACTTTCTTATATTAAGTTACACAATAAAAGTAACCTTTTTTGGTTTATTTATTACTTGATGAAATCAAAATTTGATATCAAGAGTTTAATTCATTAAGGTGCAATCATTTCTGATCTAATTAATATATAAACTCTCATTAGAATTTCAATCAAGAATGATTTACATTGATAAGTATTGTGTTAGTTAGATTATGCTCCTTGTTTCATAAAATTGAAGGTAGTAACCTAACATGCAAACTGCATACACGTGCATCACTCTACACTAATCATGCTGCAAAACTAAAGTGTCAATTAGAGTCAATTTTTGACATAAATCAATCAACCAATTGGTAGAAAGCATAAGTTATTATGTTAATTCTTCTTTGCGTTGTTCTTATATGTTTTTTTAAATTTAACGAAAATTACAACAAAAATTTTAATTTTGATGTTTTATATTAAATGTTAATTTTTTGTAACATATATGTTTAATATTTTTGTTACAGAAAGAGAAATCTTGTATTTTGATTATGTTTTTAACAAGAAGATTAATGAAGTATATATATAAAAAGAGTTTCTCAATGATTTAGGGTAGAATCAAGCTAACAATATGTAATCGTATCATAATTTAAAAGAATCATACTAATTTAGCTTATAATTTGTACAATTATTATAATTATACTAACATCCCCATGAAACTCAAGGTCAGGGCCAACCGTTGGATAAAGCCACCCAAGTAAGGGCTTTAGGCACCAAATTTGGAAAGACCTCATATTTTAAAAATAATAATATAATTAATTATACTAAAAATATATAAAAGTTAAGATAATTGATAAATTATTTACCTATTCTCTCATGCCTAATAAATATTTATTTTCACTCACTTCCACATCTTTTAAATTCTGAACTAATTATCTCATTTCCTATTAAAAATATGTAAAAGTAAAAAATAATTAATAAAATGACATATTCTCTCACTTCTTTAATTATGTGTTTAATAAATCTCAATTTTTTATCACTTCTTGTTGGTCCCAAATAAATGTGCTAGAGGGGGGGGGGGTGAATAACACTTTTTGGCTTTTACTAAACTTGATTTCGAATTGGGAGCAAATTGAAGATCAATGATGGGAAATTTAATGCAAGATGAAGAAACGATTTTAGAAAGAATGAAAATGAAAAATAAAACAGAGGAGACAATACTCAACGATTTATAGTGGTTCGGTCAAAGACCTACATCCACTACCTTGATTGTTCAACCAAGGATTTTTCAAAACAAATCACTAAAATGGTGGAATTCCCAAGCTCCCACCAAGTTTTTACAATGGCTTTTCATCGGCTCAGCCACAACCTTTAACAATAGTTTTTACCGAGATCAACCAAAATCGAAAGTGGCTTTTCAAAGGCTCAACCACAACCTTTAACAATGGTTTTTCACGGGGATCAACCAAAACCCAAAGTGGATTTTCAAGGCTCAACCATAACCTTTAACAATGGTTTTTCACGAGATTAACCAAAACCCAAAACTAACTTTTCTAAGGCTAAGTTAGAACCTACCACAACAACCAAGTTGACCCAAGCTTGATCAACCCCTTAGAGTGCCTTGCACACTCTAAGTAATCAGGAAAATAGAGAAAAGATGAAGTACAATTGATCACCTAGCTGATCTAAGATGTACCAAGCTAAGCTCAAACACTTTTTCAAAGGATAAGAGTGAAATACAGTGAAAAGAGAAGGTTTTTGGTCTTCTAAGCCCAAAATCACTTTGGATGGCTTCTCTCTCTTCTTTTTGACTGTTGGAGAGGCTTTAAATACTTTCAAAGCAATTCTAGTTGTTGGAGATAGAAACTAGCCGTTTTTAGCTGTTATTTAGTCTTATAGTACTCAATTCAAATTTTTTGACAGAATGATCTTAGTCGACTAATTGCACTCTTAGTCGACTAAGTTGTCTTTGTTTTCTGATCCCAGTTTTTGGCAGTGAGCTCTTAGTCGACTAGCTTCCTTTTTAGTCGATTAAGTTGTTTCTGTCTTGAAGTCCAGATTTTTGGTAGTAGGCCCTTAGTTGACTAACAATACTTCTTAGTCGACTAAGTCTTCTTTATTTCTAAATCGGCCATCTCTATTTTTGAGTTTTAGTTGGCCAACTCTCTTGATTATTTGACTAAGTGGCTTCTGTTTGTGTCCAGCACTCGCTTAATTGATTAAATCTTGTGTTAACCAATTAAGACTAATCTGTTTTCATTAAAGCTCTTTCTTCTTTGCTTGTTTAACCAATTAACCCATTTTGCAACTGAACAAGCATCTTGACTTGCTTTCATATACTAAATATATTAATGAATTTAAGCTTTCTCCTGCACACTTAAACAATATAATTAGACATCAATGAATGAGAATATTTTGCTATCATCAAAAACATATAGAGTCAACATTCTCTATCTCTTATTTTTGATGATGACAAAACACTCTTAAATTAAGAGTGCAATACCTATGTTCAATATGAATGCTTCAAATATTTATGCGTAATGAGTTGCTCCCCCTTAGTCTGTCAAGCCCAACTCTATAAAATATTTCTATAAAATATTTACCATGTCATTCATGTGCTTGATAATATGTTTGCATACTTGGAAAACCTCGAAAAAAAAACATTAAAAGTCGGTAGTGAACCTAATGGTACAACTAAGCTGAATTAAGCCTCGAACTAGTCCAAATAGAGATTTCAAGATGAAATTGAGAATTTTAAAAACCCAGAATGACTTAATATGGTGATTCAGAGTTTGAGGAGTGATTTGGAGTCAAATTGGAATTTTCATGACGTAGAGGCAAAATGGTCATTTTGCCACCCAAGGGAAAAATTGGAATTTTACACCACCAAATACTTGTCATGCTTAAGGATTTCATCCATTAACATTTAATATTATGGATAATTGAGATATTTTATGTGGTGGTGAAAGAAAACTTATTTGTTAAGTGTTAAACATGGACCAATGGAATAGTAACAAGTGGCAAGCTTTCATTTCTTTATAATTTACATTAAAAATCAGCACATGTGTCAAGCCCGACCTTATAAAGTACTTGCCATATCCTTCAGGTGATTGACAATATGCTTGCATACTTGAAAAGCCTCGAAAAATCGTCAAAAGTCGATATTGTACCAAATGGTACTATTAAGTTGAATTAAGCCTCGAACTAGTTTAAATAGAGATCTTAAGATCAAATTGAGAATTTTAAAACCCCAGAATGACTTAAAATGATGATTTGGAGTTCGAGGGCTGAATTGGAGTCAATTTGGAATTTTCATGTTCTAAGGGTAAAATGGTAATTTTGTCACCCGAGGATAAAATGAGAATTTTTAGAAAAGATTTTGACCACATTTGATTCATTGGAGTATGATTTGAGTTTGAGAGGTGAAAAATTTAAATTCTGACATTTTTGGAGTCCTAGGGGTAAAACGGTAATTTTACAAGTTTACGGGGGCAAAGTGGAAATTTTGGAATTTTACACCACCTAACACTTGTCATGCCCATGGATTTCGGCCATTAACATTTTACATTATGGATAATTGAAACATTTTATGTGGTGGAGAGAGATTGCTTAATGGATAAGTATTACACATGGACCAATGGAAACATGCCATGTGTCAAGCTTGGATTATTCTAGTATTTCCTTGTAAAATCTATTTAAAAGTCTCTTAGTCTCACCCATATGGCCGGCCAAAGCATGAAGTGAGGAGGAAAGGAAAGAACACAAACCCTAGGTGGGAAAATTGAAGAAAAAGTGTGGGATTTCAATGGATTAAGCTAATAAAGGTAAAATTTTGTGATTTTATCTTGTGATTTACACTACCCATGCTTTCTTTTTCATTTTCCATGCTTAGAACTCAAGCGTGAGACCCTAACCTCTATAGGCTTGTAATTAAGCCTAGATGTAATAATACAAGCCAAGGGTAATTTTGTCATTTTCTCTAATAAGCTCCCAAAAGAAAGTTTTATGATATTTTGAGGTCTAAATGGGTATAAGACTGCATAAATGATGTGTGCTGATGAAAACACGAAGAAAACTAGAAGTTTCAACAATTTTCATAACAGGGGCAAAATGATCATTTTTCACCTCGGGTTAAAATTTTAAGTTTTTATGAACCCGAGTATGTTTAGACCATTATGGACCTTGTTCCAGTGTTAAAAGAGCAAAAAGATTGCATAAAAGATTGGAGGAGAATAAGTAAATTGGTGGAGGGGTATTTTCGTAATTTTAAGGGAAAAGATAAGATTGGCTATAAATATCTTGAAATTTCCAGTACCTTCTTGAATTTCCAGCAGCTGGTCTTTTTCTTCCCTTCTCCTCTCTCACGTTTCTTCAATTTCTCCATGGGAGTTTTCTTCAAGCTTCCATAACTTTCTCTCTCTAGCTTCAATTTTCATGCTTTTGGTGCACCCTTCCATAAACCCTTGTGCTCTTTCATCCTCTCACTTTAAAACCCTTGATAAATCTCATTTCTGTACTTTGTCTCACTAGCTGGACGTTTTAGAGAGAGAAAGAGAAAATTACACCATTTATTTGGAAACTATTAAAAGAGAATTTGACTACAAAGGAGCCCTAGGGTAAGTGATGAACTAAGCTCGATTTTTAGCTGCAGAAAATGGGTAGTAATTGGGATTTATGAGCTATTTTATTGTTGAGTATGTTCATTACTTTTAGTGATTTAGATAGTGAACGTAGATGGCCATTTAATGTGGCAAGTGAAAGCTAGCTAAGAGATAGCTTTTTGGGTTCATAGTGTGTGAATTGACCTATTGCTTATGCTAATGTGATCCTAGGTTCTAAGGAAGCCTCATCATCCCATTTGGACAATTAGGGGAATTGGAGTCATCTAAAGGCTCTACAATCAATTGGTGAGTGGACTTGCATTTCAAACTTGTTTTGGGAGTATGAATGATTTTATCCAACTTGTTTTTTTTTTTAAATTTATCTTGGGAACAAGCCTTTGGTGAAGTGATTTTATATTGTGAAATTGTGATATACAATGGATTATGTGTTATCAAAATATGATAATATGCATGATATGCATTGGGTGCTTATTCGTATGTTGATGTGGACCCGGTTATGTGCGAGTAGGAGTGCACATAAGCCGCTGCTGACCTGGCTATGTGCGAGTGGGAGTGCGCATAAGCCTTTGCATATGAGATGATGATGATGGGAGAGTGTATATGATGATTGATATCTATATATATATACATATATGGTATATGGTTGTAAATGCAAAAATGTGAACATTTGCTTTGTTGAAATTTGGGAGTTTGCATGTGCTGTATGTTTATTTTGTTGGTTTAGCAGGATGGTCTTTTTGTTGAGTGAGGGGAAACTTTTCTCTTGTTGCTCTATTTTCGTTGCAGCGAAATTCATTCTCGCTGCAGCGAGAAACTCTCGGGTTTGAGAACTTTCACCAGAACTGGTTCTCACTACAGCGAAAAAGAAATCTCGCTGCAGCGAAAAACTCTCTGTTTCATCAGTGAAATTTTGCTGCAGCGAGAAACCTTCTGTTTCTGGGTTACAATTTTGCTGCAGCGAGATTCAATCTCGCTGCAGCGAAAAACCTTATGTTTTGGTCTCCTATCTTGTCCAATTGCTGCCCTATCTTTCACTTTTTTACTACCATATCAGAGCATGGACTTCCTACGTTAAGGATTAAATGAGTTAAGTTTAAAATGAAGAGGTTTAGTGGGAAACCCTCGGCCAGTTGAGAAACCCTCGTTCAGCTAATAACTAAATCCCAACGTCGTTGCAACGAAAATTCGTTGTCGTATTTGACTTGCTTGTGTAATATTGAAGCTTTCATTCTTCAAATGGTTCGTTATGTATGGGTTCATGATTTTCAAAGGATTAATCATTTAAGGGCTTGATGAGGGGTTTTTAATAAGAATAGAAACAAATTGCATTGTTTTGAAAAAGAATGCATCATGATTTCGTTAAAGATTCCTTATGGTATGCTTGTTCCTTTTCTTGTTCACTCACTAGGTTTATACTCACCGTTTTCAACTTCATGTTTTCAGATCACGAAGTAGCAGCTAACTAGGATGAGGTGTCCTTGCAGACTTATATCCATCTTTTGTTAGGTGTCTCGGCATTCAGTAGCAGTACATTCGTCCGAGTCCCTCCGCTGAAAATCGAGTCTTCTTTTTGAGATGTATAGACAAACTTGATGTAAATTATTAAGATACATGTTGTAGGCAATGTACATTTAATTAATATGCCAATATTAGTTGGCGAATGTTTAATTTTATTATGATTCTAAGTTATGAAATAGGACTTAGTAGTTATGATGGAATGACTAGTACGTTAGATTAATAGGCTTGCTTGGGCTTAGTGGATTACATCCATTGGGCCCATGCGCCGGTCATGGCCCGAAATTTGGGTCGTGACATCAAGTTTGCATGATGAACCCATGCTGGCCGAATTTGAGAGGAGAGGTTTTGAGCATTGATTTTGCAAGATTTCAAGCTAATTAAGTGTTTTTGGTTATTTGGTAATGGAAAGTATGAGAATCTAGCAACGAATCACTTTGTTCTTCACAAACCCACAAGAGGCCGAATTTTCTAGGGAGGATATTGAGGCTAAAATTGATGATATTTCATGATATTTTGGTGGTATTCAATGATTGGTGAGGCTAGAAATTTAATGAGAAATTTTGGCATGAAAATCTGAATTTTTACCTAATGTATAGACATGTGCGATTTATGGTTCGGACTGATAAATTGAATCATATTCACAGTCATTGAGGTATTTTAAGTATAATTGGAGTGTAGAAAGTGAAAGAAATCGATTTGGAGTTAAATTGAAGGTTTTAGCCAATTACACCGAGAATAGTACGAATTAGGTCGAATACTGTATTTAAACGGCTATTCGAACATTTTGCATCACATTTCGTGTATTCATATAGATTTATAGAGCCTGAAATAGTTTATGATAAATTGACATAATTTATTGAAATTCGTGTCACGTATGATGTATAGGTGGTGAGCCCTCTAACAAGGGTAAAGAGATTATGCCCGAAGATCGAAAATAAAAGTATATCGAACTCCTAGTACTGTGAGTAACCTTACTATTATCTTAATTATCTAGAGTGGTTTTTATCCGATTTTGTGATTTTATGGAAAATGAGTTTAAATGGTAATTTTTTAGGTTTTATAAACAAAATGGGTTTAAATAAAATGATTTCATAAAATTGTTTTAAAATTGAATGATGACTTTGCAAATAGAGTAATTGGAGACCATTTGATGTATTGTGAATTTATGGTTCTAATTGATTGGCTTATGACAATATTGGCATGAATGGCTGAATTGGTATTTGTGTTGAAATGTATAAACTGTTGTTTGCCTTGATAGGCTGGATAATGATAAAATTGCCATGTCATGTTGTTGAATTTTTATTGTATGGTGGGTTTAGCTTGCTGTAGTGAGCTGGTTCTGTGGACCAACCTATTAGAGGGGCACGAAACCTGGTCATATATATGTACCTCGATTGGAGAGGCACGTAGGGTAACTCCCGAGGTCAAACTTTAGAGTTCACTTCACGGCCAACCACCACGTGAGGGGAACTCAGCCAACACCAAGGAACTGCTATGTTTTCAAAATAAAAACATGATTTATGTGTACATAACTTTTTACAGCCTTGGCGGACTCGTTTTGGGATAGCCATCGGCCAAGGTATCCTTGATGACTGAGTATGATAATGATTTTGGCACGAGCCAAAGTTTTAAGAAATTCATAAGCCATGTTAATTACTCGATTTATATGAATTGATTTTATTTTGTTGAAACAAGTTGAAAGGTAATGAATTTCAGTATGTTAAACTGTTTTATCTGTCTCTATTTACTCGACTTTAGATGGTTTAGATGCTATCTGCTTACTCACTGGGATTTTATAATCTCACCACCCTCCTTTTCAACCATTTCAAGCTTGAGGTAGCATGTGGATAGCAAATATCGTCAAGGATTATAGTTGGCTTTACTACTCCAAAAATTGTAAGTTTACTGCCTTTGTGCATTTTTGTTCCTTGTGGGCCCACGAGTCACTGTAAAGTAAATNACTGGGGTTTTATAATTTCACCACCCTCATTTTCAACTATTTCAGGCCTGAGGTAGCTTGTAGATAGCAAATATCGTCAAGGATTATAGTTGGCTTTACTACTCCAAAAATTGTAAGTTTACTGCCTTTGTGCACTTTTGTTTCTTGTGGGCCCACGAGTCACTGTAAAGTAAATTTCATATCCCGGTTATCTGTATTATAGTACGTATGAATTTATTTAGCTTTTACATTACAAAAATTATTTACCAATGACTCTATGAATATTGTTTTACAAGAAATTAAATATTTTATTGAATATTTTTATTTTATTCAAAATAGTTGCAATATAATTTTTAATAAATGTTTTAGACCCCCAAATTTATTTTAAATCATGAAATATGTGTTGTCCACTCATCTACTACATTTTTAGTTGGGTTCGAAAAATTTTGAGAAAAAATGACGAAAATGCCCCTGTGAGGCGAAAATTATTTTTCCACGATTTTGAAAGGGAAAAAGCTTAAAATTCTTTAAAAATGAGGTTTGGCGATAATTACTTATAAGGGAGATAAAAAAATGGTACTAAAGCCTTGCGGGGTTTTGGTTGGCACTCCGGGTAACAAATGTCTACCGGGACATCGGGGTGGTTGTCACGGGCTCGAGGGGAGTACCGGGTCGTGACAATTCGAGTGGTATCAGAGCATTTGGTTTTAAAGATTAGAACATTTGGTTTTAAAGTTGTTTTAAAAAACTACAGTGTTAGTGTGGCCCCAAGTTAAGTTAAGTTAGATTAGATTTTGTTGGATAGATACATCTGCATATAAAAACCTACCTGTCCTTGTGGGATATAAATGATCAAGAAATTACCATTTGGTTACGTATAGGTTGTGGTGCTCGGATTGCACTTACTATACCTAGGAGAGACAGTGATTTCGATACCTCACATTGTACTAGTGAGGGATCAATAGATTCCACCGCTGAAAGCCGATGTCGTTCTGAACCCAGTAATCTAGAAAGATATCCATTTAGAGTTCCTATTAATTGGACTCCATCGGATTTGGGAGCGAAGGTTCGGATAAAGGAAAGCATTAGTACTAGTGAGACTTATGAAAGTGTTGATAGTAATGACGTTAATGAAGGTATAAGAAATTTCATCTTGAAAGAAATTGAGGAATGTAGGAAAATCCAATAGGCTCGGATTGAAAAAAAAAGAAAAGAAAGCTTCAAGAGAATCCGAAAGAGGATCAAGGTGATGATGACCCTAAAGATACTTAGTGTTTTGTTGAAGTTGTACTACTTTAACTCTAGATAGATGTAGTATAAAGGAAATAGTAACTACCTGTATAAAGGAATTAAGAGTTGACCTTTATTTTATATAATGTGAATGAAGTAGTTGTTTAAATGACTGGATATATGTATATGGGAACCTTTTTGGTAGGACAGAAGTGGATTAGTGGTATAATCATTGAGGAGGGGTATTCACCTTAGTGGTGTGATTAGTTGCCTTATATAATTACTGAGAATTGACGTAGAATTCATCAATGGTACGGGCAACAACTACAATACTTGATAAGTGACTTCAAAATTTCTTATGGAAAAGGTGAAATTTGAAATTTCAGTTGCAGCTACAAATTTGAAAGGATATAAGTGACGCTTATAATGGATTTTTGATTCTATGAGGATTGTGAATATAAGTGTAAAGAAAGATGAAGGTATGAGATATCGATGAGGAATATCAATGTTAAGTGATGAAGTATGAATAACGAATTACAAGTGTGGTATCGTAAATGAGTTAATGTAAAGTGTTTCTATGAGAATTTATAATTCTTGTCTCAACTCAGTTGAATAAAAATGGGCTAGTAACAACACAAGGTCGATTATGTGGATATAAAGAGAAATTAGTCTGAAGGCATTTGAAAACAGAGACTCGTATACATAATGAGGAATATGGACATTTGAATGTGCGTGTATACGTATATGTGGAGATTAATGTTCCGATCGCAAACTTGCGATAAAAAGATAGTTTTGAAAATTATGGTTTCCATGATCATGAAATATATGGAGATTATCAATATGTAGGCATACACTTGGAGTTATACATCTTGTGATCCCCATGCATCATATGGAAGGAGATATTCCATAGGGGAGCTTACCTTAATTTATGGTTACATGACAATAGGTTTGACATGAAATTGAGAGTGCCTTGGCATAAATGTAGAATGTAGTGTGAAAGGTTAAAAAGCCATATATACTTTAACAAAGCCAATAACATGAAGGAGGGGGAGATATGGATGTTGATAGGCTAAGCATAAGGACTCAAGGATAATTAGTGCAATTATATTAAGTTAGATGGTATGATCCGAATTAAGAACATGGACGCCTTGGGAGATTTTGAAATAATGTCCAGTGGGGTTAGTGAGCTAAAGTGTTATTGGGCATGCAATGAATGACTAAAGTTATGAGTGACTTTGAAGATAAGCCTTGGATTGTTTAAGTTCTTAATGGAACTTTATTAAAGGAAACGTATGGAAAAGCATAAAAGAATATATTACTTTGACTTACTATAAGAGATCAAAAGTTGGATGGCCATGAGTGGCTTGTAAGTAACCCAAGAATGTATAGATAAGTGTGCAAGGGAGCTATGATCGATAGATAAGGGTAGAACTTTAATGATGAGACAGTGTTCACTGCGTTAGACCTTAAACTATAAAATATGGATATGTATCCACCTTGTGAATACTCTGATGTGATAAATTAGAAAAACTTTTCATAATGAGAAAACATTAAAGCTTAAGGAGCAAATGGTTATACAGTCAAGTTAGACTCATGACTAACATGTCACATAAGTATGAGGATGGGATACAAGCATAAGTATACTTGGAAATACTAGTTTGAGGCAATGATTATCCTACTGTTTTATGGACCCAATGAGGTTTTGGTCTCGACATAATTATAGACGCAAAACATAAATTGTGAAATGTACTTCCCCACAAGTTTCAATTTGTTTTTAAGTAATTATCAAGGCAAAGTACTTGATAATGGTAGGCAAAGGTTGAATTGTGTTCCGAATGTTTAGAAAATAAGGGTGATACGGTTTGATTAAATGACACTATTATGTGTAAGGGAATAGAAATACGCTACGGGGACTGTAAAGATCTACTTAGAAAAGAAATGATGATTCGAAAATTCAAGTACTCATGTACAAGTAAGGGTTTGGTGATGAGATATGACATAGGGTTGAATTACTCCAATATGAACTTTGACTATAAAAATTTGATTTATATAATACGTGTTGTTTGGGGATGATGCCAACTAGTAGTTAACTCTCATATGAGAATGGAATATGTGCAATCGAATTCATGTAATCGAAAGTGTGAAAATTTGCCTTGATTGGCTAAGCCCATGACTCAAAATGGATGATTATGGATTTAATCTTCTAAGGTAAAAAGGGTTGAAAGAAGTTGATACCAGAAATATTTTGATAAATGATACTTTGATTTTAAAGTGTACTTGAGGGGAGATAAATGTTTATTTTCATTTTCAGATTGATAAACTAATAAGGCCATGAGATCTAGTGTTTGGAGTAAAATTTGAGGAATCACAAGTTAGATATGTTTGTATGTGACGTATAACTAACAAGTTGGTTATGACCTAGGAATTATAAGGATTGATTAAGTCCATAAGGATACATCCAAAAGTAGGTTTATTTATTTAAATA
>NC_030855.1:13151556-13154997 GCF_000208745.1 Theobroma cacao
CGATGACTCTATAAATATTGTTTTACAAGAAATTAGAATATTTTATTGAATATGTTTATTTTATTCAAATAGTTGCAATATCATTTTTAATAAATGTTTTAGACACCCAAATTTATTTTAAATCATGAAATATGTGTTTTCCACTCATCTACTACATTTTTAGTCAGGTTCGAAAAATTTTGAGGAAAAATGATGAAAACGCCCTTGTGAGGCGAAAATTATTTTTCCACGGTTTTGAAAAGGGAAAAGCTTAAAATTCTTTAAAAACGAGGTTTGGCGATGATTACTCACAAGAGAGATAAAAAAAAATGGTACCAAAGCCTTGCGGGGTTCCGGTTGGCACTCCGAGTAACGAATGTCTACTGGGACGTCACGGTGGTTGTCACAGGCTCAAAGGGAGTACCGAGTCATGACAACATGATTCTCCCATTTCACTCCCATATGTTCGGCCTCACCAAGGAAAAGTGGAAAGAAAGAAAGAACAAAACCCTAGTTAGAAAAATTAAAGAGAAAATTTTGAAATTTCAAGGAATCAAGTGACAAAAGGTAAGATTTTTCAATTTTAGCTTGAGATTTATCTTTCCTAAGCATTCTTTCTCATTTTCCATGGTTGAAATTCATGATTTCATGATGGATCTCTTGTTGGCCGAACCTAGGGGGAGAAGATTTGATGATGAATTTAGTTGGAAAACATGTTATTCTAGTGTTTTTAGTTGGTTGGTGATGTGTAGCATGAAAAGCAAACAAGAAAATTCATGTTCTTCCATCACCCTCATTGGCTGAATCTTCCTTATGGTATGTTGATGGTGGATTTGATTTTATTTCAAGTGATTTGGTTAGGAACTAATGATTTATGGTGTAAAAAAAAATCAAGTATGAAAAACCATAGTGTTTATGCCCCCACCATGGCCGAATTTCATAAGGAACCTAGTGATGGTGATTCTTGTGATATCTTGTGTTATTTAGTTAGAATTTAATGAATGGTGGTGATGGAAATAAAAAATGGTAATTTTAAAGTATAGTTCTTTTAGTAAATAAGTTGAATAACAATGAGAAAGTCAAGCTCATTGAGGCACTTTGGGGTATTTTGGGACATTGGAAATGTGATGAATATAATTGGAGTCAATTTGGATGTTTTGGTTAAATCAAAGGTGGAGAGTTCGAATTAGGTCAAAAACCGATCCATTTCGATCACAATTGAACCAACGTGTAACACCGTCTTTAAGTGACTATCCAAACAACCTCATGCATTCATATAGAGCCTGAAATAGATTTATAATGACATGCACAATATATTGAATTATTTGTCGTGTATTGTGTATAGGTGGTGAGTCTTCTAACATGGGTAAAGACATTGTGCCAGAGGACCAAGAATAGGAGTATTTCGAACTCCCGATATCGTGAGTAACCTTATTATCGTCTTAATTATCTAAAGTAATTTTTATTCGTTTTTGTGATTTTATAGAAAAATGAGTTTAAATGGTAAATCCTTATGTTTTATAAGTAATATGTGATTAAATGAAATGAGTTTTATAAATAATTTTGAAATTGAATGATGATTTTAGAAATTGAGTAATTGGAGACTATTTGTTTGTGTTGTAAATTTATGGTTTGAATTGAATGGCTTATGGTGATATTGGCATGAATGACTGAATTGGAAATTGTGTTGAAATTATATGAACTGTTTGTTTTGCCTTGACAGGCTGGGTAGTAATATAATTGCCATGTCATGTTGTCGAAACTTTTATTGATTTGGTGGGATATCAATTAGCTTATTGCAATGGGCGAGTTTCTGTGGACCAGCCTATTAGAGGGGCACGGTTGTCACGACCCAAATTTCGGGCCATGATTGGCGCCTGGGCCCAATGGACGTAGTCCACTAAGCCCAAGCAAGCCTATTAATCTGACATGTTCATCATTCCATCTTAAACTGCTAAGTCATATATCATAACTTAGAATCAAAATAATATTAAGCATTGCCACTTCATACTGGCATACCAAACAGGTGTATATACTATGTCTACACATGTATCTTAATAATTCACATTAGGTTCGTCTATGCACAACAAAAAGAGACTCGATGACCAGCGAAGAGACTCGGACGAATGTATAACTACTGAATGCCGAGACACCTACCAAAAGATGGATACAAGTCCATGAGGACACCTCGTCCTAGTTACTGGCTGTCTCTTAATTTGAAAACATGAAGTTGCAAGCGGTGAGCATAAACTCAGTGAGTGAACAAGAAGAGAACAACCATACCACAAGGAATGTTTATTGAAATCATGATGTACTCATTTTCTCAAAACAATGCAATTTGTTCTAGTTCTTAGTAGAACCCCTCATGTAAACCCTTCATGAGTAAATCACTTAAAAGATCCATACTCAACTATGGTACCAAAGAATCGAAAAATATAGCAAAACCCACAAGTTAGCTAAAATGGACAAAAAGTTTTTCGCTGTAGCGAACTTCATTCTCGCTGTAGTGAGAACCAGGTCTGGTGAAGGCCCTCAAACTCGAGAGTTTCTCGCTGCAACGAGAGTCAGAACATCAAGGAAAAAGTCTCATTTTCCTTTAAAACAAGCCATCCTGCTAAAATAATAATAGCAAAATGTAACACATGTAAACTCCCAAATTTCAACAAATCAAATGCTCACATATTTGCATTTACAACCATATACCATATATGTATATATATATATATATCAATCATCATGTACACCCTTCCATCATCATCATCTCATATGCAGCGGCTTATGTGCACTCCCACTCACACATAGCCGGGTCAGCAACGGTTTATGTGCACTCCTACTCGCACATAGTCGGGTTAGCAACGGCTTATGTGCACTCCTACTCGCACATAGCCGGGTCCACATCAATATGCAAAGAAGCATCCAATGCATATCATGCATTTTATCATATTGTGATAACACATAAACCATTGTATAGCACACATTTCACAATATAAAATCATTTTACTAAAAGCTTGTTCCCAAGGTACATTTTCTAAGACAAGTTGGATAGAATCATTCATATTCCCTAAAACAAGCTTGAAATGCAAGTCCACTCACCGGTATTCGTTGAGCCTTTAGCCGACTCTTAATTCCCCTAATGATCCAATTGGGGTGATGGGGCTTTGTTAGCACCTACCATCAAATTAACATTTCCATAATGTCAATTTACATACTATAAACCCTAAAAGCTATCTTTTAGCTAGCTTTCAATTGCCATTTAAATGGCCATCCATTTTCACTTTCCTATCACTCCAAAGTGAATTAACAATCTCAACTACAAAATATTCACAAATCAAATCTTTAGTCATTCTCAACACTTAAAACCCAATACTAGTTTACTACTCACCTTGATAGCTTTGTAACTTTGAACTTCTTTCCAAAAGCTCTCAAGCTATTAATAAAGCTTCCTCTTTCTCTCCCTAAAAC
>NC_030855.1:13155187-13196704 GCF_000208745.1 Theobroma cacao
GAATTTTACACCACCCAACACTTGTCATGCCTAAGGATTTCATCCATTAACATTTTATATTATGGATAATTGAGATATTTTATGTGGTGGTGAAAGAAAGCTTAGTTGTTAAGTGTTAAACATGGACCAATGGAATGGTGACAAGTGGCAAGCTTTCATTTCTTTATAATTTACATTAAAAATCAGCACATAACTCTCCCATTTCACTTCCATATGTTCGGCCTCACCAAGGAAAAGAGGAAAGAAAGGAAGAACAAAACCCTAGTTAGAAAATTCAAGAGAAAATTGGGGGATTTCAAGGAATTAAGCAAGTAAAGGTAAAATTTCTTGATTTTAGCTTGCGATCTACCTTTCCTATGCATTCTTTTTCATTTTTCATGGTTGAGAATCAAGTTTGCATGAAGATACCTTTACTGGCAGGACATGGGGGGAGGGATTTTGATCTTGGATTTAGCTAGATTTCATGTTATTCTAGTGTTTTTAGTTGTTTGGTGATGTTTAGCATGAAAAGCAAACAAGAAAAATTCATGTTCTTCCATCACCCACCATGGTCGAATTTCATAAGGAACCTAGTGATGATGATTCTTGTGATATCTTGTGTTATTTAGTTAGGATTTAATGAATGGTGGTAATGGAAATCGAAATTGGTAATTTTCAAGTATAGTTCTTTTAGTAAATAAGTTGAATAACAATGAGAAAGTCAAGCTCATTGAGGTGCTTTGGTCTATTTTGGGACATTGGAAGTGTCATGAATATAATTGGAGTCAATTTGGATATTATGGTTAAATCAAAGGTGGAGAGTTCGAATTAAGTCAAAAACTGATTCATTCCGATCATAATTGAACCAATGTATAACACTGTCTTTAAGTGACTATCCAAACAACCTCATGCATTTATATAGAGCCTGAAATAGATTTATAATGACATGACATAATATATTGAATTATTTGTTGTGCATTATATTTAGGTGGTGAAACTTTCGATAAGGGTAAGAAAATTGTCCCCGAAGACCGGGACTACGAGTACTTCGACTCCCGATATTGTGAGTAACCTTATTATCGTCTTAATTATCTAAAGTAGTTTATTCGTTTTTGTGATTTTATGTCATGACCCGAATTTCGGGCCATGACCGGTGCATGGGCCCAATGGACGTAATCCACTAAGCTCAAGCAAGCCTATTAATCTGACATGTTTATCATTCCATCATAAACTGCTAAGTCACATTTCATAACTTAGAATCAAAATAATACTACACATTGCCATCTCATACTGACATACCAAACAAGTGTATGTACATTGTCTACAACATGTATCTTAACAATTTACATTAGGTTCGTCTATACACAACAAAAGATTACTCGACTTCCAGTAGAGAAACTTGGACGAATGTACGGTTATTGCATGCCGAGACACCTACCAAAAGATGGTTATAAGTCTATAAGGACACCTTGTCCTAGTTACCGGCTGCCTCTCGATCTGAAAACATGAAGTTTAAAAACGGTGAGTATAAACCCAGTGAGTGAACAAGGAAGGGAACAAGCATACCATAAGGAATAATTTAAAATCATGATGCACTTGTTTTAAAACAATGCAACTTAATTTCATTCATATTAAAAACCCCTCATTAAACCCTTATATGATTAATCACTTGGTAATGAGGAACCCATACATAACCAATAATTTGAAAAATGAAGGCATCAGTGATACACCAACAAGTCAAATACGACGACGAGTCTTCGTTGCAGCGAGAATGAATTTTTGTTGCAGCGACGTTGGGATTTAAGTTATTAGCCGAACGAGGGTTTCTCAACCGACTGAGGGTTTCTCTCAAAATTTCCTCATTTCAAACTTAGTTAGATAATCCCCAAACATGTTGGAAGTCCATGCTCCACTAGGGTATAAGTGAAATGGAAAAATATGGCAAAACCCACGAGATAGCAAAATGGATAGAAGGTTTCTCGCTGCAGTGAAATTCAGCTAATGAAACAGACAGTTTTTCGCTGCAGCGAGATTCCTTTTCGCTACAACGAGAAGCTACAGTGACTATCTCGCTGCAACGAGAAGCTACAGTGACTATCTCATTGCGGTGAGAACCAGTTTTGGTGAAGGCTATCAAACCCGAGAGTTTCTCGTTGCAGCGAGAATGATTCTTGCTGCAGCGAAATACAGGGCACCAAATGAAAAATTTCCCTTTCTCCCAAAGAAAACCACCCTGCTGAAATGTTCAAAACCAATAAGAAATACACAACAACTTCCCAAAGTTTAACATACCGAATTTCACATACATTACATCCATATACATAACTCATAAATTTCTTATAACACACATGTTTACGTATGTATACATATACATATACCCATCACCATCATGCACACCATCCCATCATTCCCAGCTCATGCGCACTCCTTACTCGCACATGGCTAGGTCATCACCGGGTTTTGCGCACTCCCTACTCGCACATAACCAGGTCATCCTCGGCTTATGCGCACTCCCTACTCTTACATAGCCGAGTCAATGTCATTACATAACAATGTATTCATATATATATATCAACACAATGTGGTAGTGCATGAATCAATAATAGTCACATGTCACAACATAAACCCTTTCTCAAGAGCTTGTTCCCAAGGCACTCATTTTTAAGAAAAGTTGTATAAAATCATTCAAACACTTTGTACAAAATAGTCACATTCCCAAAATAGTTTTGATAGGCAGTCCACTCATCGGTATTTTGTTGAGCCTTTAACCAACTCTAATTTCTCTAATTGTCCAAACGGAATGATGGAACTTACCATTACATCAACATCACCATTATGTTAATTCACATAATATAAACCCTAAAAGCTATCTCTTAGCTAGCTTTCAATTGCCACTTCAAATGGCTATCTATGTTCATTATCTTAATTACTATAAAATGAATGAACATCCTTAACAACAAAACAGTTCATAATCCCAATTACTAGCCATTTTCTACAGCTAAAAATCGAGCTTAGTTCATCACTCACCATTGGGTTTCTTTGTAGTTGAATTCCCTTCCAATAGCTTCCAAACAAATAAGGTAATTCTCTTTTTCTCTCTCTAAAATGCCCAACTAGTGATAGAAAGTATGGAAATAAGCTTTACCAGGGTTTTGAAGTGAGAGAGTGAAAGAATACAAGGGTTCTAGTCAAAAGGGCATAAGGGTATGAAATTTAAAACTAGAGAGAGAAAATTATGCAAGCTCCATATTAAGCTTCCATGGAGGTTTTAAAGAAACGTGAGAGGGAAGAAAGAAGAAAAGGACAAGCTGCTGGAAAATGGGAGAAGAAGCTGTTGGAATAAGGATATTTATAGGCCAAACTTATCCATTCCCTTAAAATTACGAAAATGCCCTTGACTAGTTAGCTTGTTCTCATGCAACCCTTTGTGAAATCTTTTTACTCTTTAACATTGAGACCAAGTCCATAATGGTCTAGACATGTTCAGGTTTGCGAAACTTTTAAAAGTTTTGACTCGGGTACAAAATGACCATTTTGCCCATGTTGTGAAAATTATTGTCATTTCTAGTTTTCTTTGTGTTTTCATCATTACAAGTCATTTATGCAGTCTTATGCCTATTTAGACCTTAAAATATCATAAAACTTTCTTTTGGGAGCTTATTAGAGAAAATGACGAAACTACCCCTAGCTCGTATTATTACATCTATGCTTAGTTACAAGCCTATAGAGGTTAGGGTCTCACAGTTATATTTTACCTTAGTATGAGAGGCGCAGAGGGTATCTCCTAAGGTAAAGCTTTAGAGGTCACTGCATGCTAAACCACCATGTCAGAGTGAACTCAGCCAACGCCAAGAAACGGCTATGCTTTTAAACGAAAAAACGTGTTTTATGCGTATATGAACTTTTCTTTAACAGCCTTGGCAGACTCGGTTAGATGCCTCGGCCAAGGTATCCCTGAGAATAAGTTTTGACATGAGCCAAATTTTTAAGAAATTCATAAGCCATGTTGATTATTTGAGTGAAATGAATTTATTTTGTTTAGTTGAAATGAGTTTGAAACGTTATGAATCATAGTACGATAAACTATTTTAAGTTGTCTCCATTTACTTGGCTTTAGATATTTTAGATGATATTTGTTTACTCATTGAGTTTATATAAACTCACCACCCTCATTTTCACCCATTTCAGGCTCAAGATAGTCTGTAGATAGCTGATTTCGTCGAGGTTTACAGTTGAATTTGCATCCTCAAAAATCGTAGGTTCGCAGCCTTCGTTACTTTTGGTCATTCGGGGGGGCCCACATGTCATTGTAAATTAAATTACACACTCTGGCTCACTGTGTTACTGTATGTATAAATTTATTTTGCTTTTACGCTACAAAAATTATTTACAGGTATCTCTATAAATATTGTTTCATAAGAAAATGAAATATTTTATTTAATATTTTTATTTTATTCTAATAGCTATCATTTCACTTTAAATGAATGTTTTAGACATCTAAACTTATTTTTGGTTATGAAATATGTATCTTTTACTTATATACTACATTTTTAGATGGTTTCAAAATTTTTGGGGAAAAATGACCAAAATACCCCTGTGAGAGAAAAATTATTTTTTATTGTTTTGGTTTGGAAATAGCTTATAATATTTTAAAATATGATATTAGCAACTGTTGCTCGCAGGGGAGGTGAGAAAATTGATATTAAAGCCTTGCGGGGTTTCGGTTGGCATTTCGGGTAATGAATGTCTATTGAGATATCGCAGCGGTTGTCACGGGCTTGAGGAGAGTACCAAGTAGTGACATAGTCAATGCATCTAGTTTTCTTTACATAATATTCAACAAAATCATAACTAAGCATCACACACATAAATTACACATGAAAACCTATCACACTCAATTTAACTTAGTTTTCCTTTTCTCCTTTTTTGTTTGCCATCATTAAAAAAGATATTCAAAACTCCCCCTTAATGAGTGCATCTAGATTTTCCTATAATCTTTAAATCAGACTTTAATAAATAGGAATCATAAGCACTCATATACTTAAGTCATACAAGCTTATAGATATAGTTCAATAACTTTAAGAGTCAAGCTTATGTCTATGTAAGAACAAATGTATGGGAGTTAAATCATTTCAAGAAATTGTCAAAGATTACTCAAATAATGTTCAAGAAAATTTGATTATTTTGTCATAACCAAAACTATAATAATTTTAAAGCTAACACTTCTCAAGTACCTTTTTTTTCAATTTATAATATTCACTCTTGAATTATTCTTCCGTCATCTGCTTTTTCTTATTTGAACTTCATATTTCCTCCAAAGAATACACAGGAAGTTTGTTATGCTATTATCTTCATAAAGCTGTGAGGTCCATTTATGATTTGCAATAAGTATTCAACAATTAGGTAATATTGTTCTAATCATTGGAGACTTTTTACTTTAATTTAGAGTTTATATTATATTATTATATTATTTTTATTTTATGTGAGTTAATTTATTTGAATTAGAAATTTTTATTGTTGATTTTATATTAGCGATTTAAAAATTATAAAATAATTATAATAGTTATATATTTTTGATACTTCATAATAAATATTTGAATATGTCAAATCAAAAATATGAATTTGGTTATTCAAAACTTAATTTTTTTAATTTCAATAAAAATGACTTATTTGAATATTTTGCTTTAAGCTTTTGAAGTTATTGAGTCGCCTCTACTCAAGGTGGTATGGTAGATGCCAACTTGAGTTTGGAAACTAAGTATTGAAATTGAGTTTGGAAACTAACTCTTGAAATTGACTAGGAAGATGAGTCTTGATAAAGATATCAATAGTTTTGTTAGCTTAAATAACAATGTTTTTCCAGGAAGGGGTGAATTAGAAATTTTCAAAATTCTTGGAAATTAAATTGTTTTCACAATTCTTTTCAAAATACTTTAGAGATTGATGAAAATCAAATTGCTTTCACAATTCGTTTCAAAATAATTTGAACACAATTAACTCTTCAAAAGTAGCTTCAAGTGAATAAAATGCTTTTTTTTATTGAATAGGGAAAGATATTATTAATAAAACAGATGCTTAGTAGCATTTACAAAATAGCATAGATTTGAATAATGTAAAAAAAGAAGTCTTACCATCATAACCAAAACACAAAAGGTGTTATGAAATATAACTTGAAAGAACAACTATGAAAAAAAGTATTTAGAGGGCGTTAGGAGATCTTATTTGAGAATGTGTATTTACAAATAAAGTCAGGGGCTTATTTATAAGTTAATAACCCTTTATCTAGATAGAATTTACAAGATAAAGATAATGCTTAAGGGATTTAATTTGGATGGATTAAATCCTAATCTTAACCTAATTTAATCTAATTTGAAATAAGATATACATACTCTGATTTTCTTGGGTCATAACTGTTAGTGTGAGCCCTACAAGCCAATCTTTGGTTGTATGGAAATAATATTTTAAGATATTCATGTTTGACATTTTGTTATTTATAATAACATAGATGTAGTTCTTTATTCATAAGTTTGTAATTTAATTACTGCTTATGCTTATGTAAATAAAGCCCAACGAACTATATATTCCTTGTAAAGGAATTATATAGAGATACAATTTTGAGATCTTTATGCATCAAAGCATTATTTGAAAAAGCTTTTTGATCATTGTATTATTGAGGCGGGGTATCAATAATGCTCAAAGATCGACATGTGTTATGTTCCTTACTTGATAAGTCAATAATCGCTCTCATAAGTTGAAGTATGAAGATACTTGGAACTAACATTTGGGTGCTTGCCTTTGGAGAGCAAGTTCACTAAACATGACCTGACATGAGAAGTGCATTTGACATCTCACTCGAATGTCTATGCAATACTTCTCATGTGTTAGTCTTGTAAATACTCCTTAGACTTATGACATCATGTTGTCTGTCACGACCCGGTACTCCCCTCGAGCCCATGACAACCGTCGCGGTGTCCCAGTAGACACATATTGCCCAGAATGTCAACCCGAAATCCCGCAAGGCTTTACTATCAGTTTCTCTGTTCCCTTGTGAGCAACCATTGTCAAATATCGTATTCTAAAAGATTTTAAGTTGTTTCCAACTTTAAACAAATAAAATATTAATTTTTTGTCTCACAGGGGTATTTTGGTCTATTTTTCTCAAAAATTTTGAAACTGGCTAAAACGTAATATACAAGTACAAAACACATAATTCATATTCAAAATGAGTTTAAAAGTCTAAAATCTTCATTTAAAACGAAATTATGGTTATTTGAATATAATAAGAAAATAAAAGAAATATTAAGTAAAATATTCTATTTTCTTATAAAACAATATTTATAGAGTTATACGTGAATAATTTTTATAACGTAAAAGCTAAATAAATTTATACATACTTAAATACAGTAAGCCAAAATATTTAATTTAATTTACAATAACAAGAGTGCCCCCGAATAAACAAAAGTAAAGAGGACTGTGAACCTACGGTTTGGAAAATGCAGATCCCACTGTAGTCCTCGATGAGATCAGCTATCTACAGTCTATACTGAACCTGAAATGGGTGGAAAGGAGGGTGGTGAGATTATAAAATCCCAATGAGTAAACAAACATCATCATAAACATCTAGAGTTGAGTACATGGAGACAATAAAGTAAATCATCATAAACTGGGTTATAGCATTAGAACACATTTTGTTCAAAACACGTAAAGAGGCTTATGAATCTCATAAAAATCTAGGCTTGTGCCATAAATCCATTCTCGGGGACACCTTGGCCGAGGCATCCTACCGAGACCGCCAAGGCTATTAAAATTCACATTTCACATAAATCATGTTTTTGTTTTGAAAACATAGCCGTTCCTTGGCGTTGGCTGAGTTCCCCCTCACGTGGTGGTTTAGCGTGAAGTGAACCCTAAACTTTACCCCAGGAGATACCCTACGCGCCTCTCCGTTCGAGGTAAGAATATAATGGGGTTTACCGTGCCCCTCTAAAAGGCTGGTCCACAGAAACCCCCTACTGCAGTGATTAATTAATATATAATCCACCATATAATAAAACTCAATAACATGATATGGCAATTTTGTAATTCGTAGTTTTTCAAGGTAACCAAACAATTCGCATTTCAATACAATTGCCAACTAGCCAATCATGCTCGATTTATCATAAGCCAGTTAATTTAAACAATCAAATTGCCACAATTAACAGTCTCCGTGTACTCTATTTTTCAAAATCACTATTAATTTCAAAACAATTTATAATTTAATTTCATTGAAACTCATTTATTCATAAAACATGAAAATTTATCTTTTTAAATTCCTTTTTCCATAGAATTCATGAAAGCATCTAAAAACCACCCTAGATAATTAAAATGACAGTAAGTTTACTCACAATGTCTAGAATGCAGACTTTCGAAGCACTCTGTCTACTGGTCCTCGGATGCAATTTCCTTGCCTTTATCGGAGGACTCACCACCTTGACACAATACAAAATCGAGAGTTTCACCAAGTTGGTACTAAATCAAAATTAAACTAATTTAGACTACCAATGCATGATATGGAATGCAAAAATGCACTGGTAACTATCTAAACCCGGTATTGGCCTAATTCGTCTTATCACCCGATTAAATTCCTAACGGGTCCGTTTAAACTCCAATTTAATTCTTTTCAGTTTCTATACCTCAATTGCACCCAAATTAACTTAATGTCCCTCAGTGTGGTGCAAATTATCAGTCCCAATAGCAAATTACGAAAATACCCCTAGTGGGTAAAAATTCGTATTTTTGCTCCGAAAATTCCCATTATTTTTCTAGGCTCATAATTCATCATTCCTTAACCAATTCTCCTAGAATAAAATCAAACTCATCCTCACTCACTACATGGTAAATTCAGCCATTAATGGTTGGGGGAGAAAATAAATTCTTTTCTTGTTGTTTTGTTTCTAAATATGCTAAACTAACTAAAAACACTAACATAAATTAAAATCAAATAAATCCAACAACTTTCTCTCTCCTAACCCATTTTTTCAGAATTGAATTCATCATGAAAACATGTAATTTAATCATGGAAAATAAAGAGAAATGCTTGGGAATAAGAAAACTCAAGCTTAATAGAAAAATCTCACCTTTTTCACTTAATTTCCTTGAAAATTCACACTTTTTCTTTGATTTTCTCTATCTAGGGTTTTGTTTTTGTTTTCTCTCTCTTCTTGCTGGTTTGGCCGGCCATGGGGTGGAAGATGAGCTGATTTTTGTGCCTTTTAAAAAGGAAAATAATAAATTAATAAAGGCATGAAACGTGGCATCATGTCATTGGTCCGTTTTTAAAATTTTAAAAATTTAAACATTTTATCTCCACCACATGATTAGTCAAGGGTCAAAGATGAAGATAAAGGAAGACCATGTGCTGGAAAAATATCCTGGTGGTGGAAAATTACAATTTTTACCCTGAGGTGACAAAATTACCATTTTACCCTTTTACTCCAAATTATACCGAAATTAAAATTTTTCACTTCTAAACCTCAAATCATACTCCAATAAGTCAAATTATACTCCAATAAGTCAAATGGGGCCAAAAAATTCTTTTTTAAAATTCTCATTTTGTCCCCAGGTGGCAAATGACCATTTTACCCCTGGTTAGTGAAAATTTTGATTTGACTACAAATTGATCCTCAAACTCCAAATTACCATTTTAAGTCATCCATGAAATGTGAAACTCTTAATCTCACCTTAAAATTCCTATTTGATTTAGTTCGAGGATTAAATAAACTTGGTTGTACCTCTAGGTACAATATCGACTTTTGTAAATTTTTCGAGACTCTCCTAGCATGCAATCATGCTATCATCACATGTATGTCATGAATAGTATTTTATAAGGTCGGGCTTTACATTGTCTTATATGTAGAGAGTTATACTTTGATTTCATCTTTACGGATCCTACCAAGGATGCCAAAACAGAATGTTTTTAGGTATAGCATGAAGCATGTGAAGGCAAATGAGTGGTCAAGAAAATAATCATCACCCCAAGTGATTTAAGGGGATATATCTTAACAGTTCTTAGTTGAAATTAGCTTATTGAAGTCCTTGGCCAAGACGATTTGGAAGTTATGAAAAAAGTTTCATAAGTCTCTATAAAGCTAATGATCTAACTTAAAAACGACATGGAGATCAAGTAGACATAGTACCATGCTCTTATCATCTCTAGGATATATGATGAGGGGATGAATTACACTAACATATTGAACACTAAAAGGTTAAGTCAAACCATTTTGACTCTTCAAACATTTGGGTGGCCATGATGTATTGCTAAATGCCAATCTTGGTCTATGGAATTAAATTAATTAATTGAGATTACAATTTAATTCCATTGCCAACATGTTTGAAGCCTAATAAGTCACACACAAAAGGTAAATATTAAGCCTAAATTGGGAAAAGTGATTAAGTTGGAATTAATCAATTAACTAAAAGTTATGAACTTCAAGTTGAACTTAATTAAATGATTTAATTAAGTGCAAGGACCATTAGATAACTTAATTGAATTGTTCAATTAAGTGTAAAGACTAATTGTTGGTCGGTTTAATACAAGCAAGTGCACGTGGCCGTATAAGTAATATAAAGTGAGTTGAGTATTCGTCCTCAGAGATTTGTATCTATTCTTACTGTCAAGCTCAGCTCTATAATATACTTGCCATGTCATTCATGTACTTGATAGCATGTCTGCATACTTGGATGCCTTGGAGAATCGTAAAAAGTCGGTATCGTACCTAGTGGTACAATTAAGTCGATTAAAACCTCGAACTAGTTTGAATAGAGATTTTAGGATGTATTTAAGAGTTATTGAACCTTAGAATGTCTTAATATGGTGATATGGAGTTCAAGGATTAATTTGGAGTCCAATCGGGAATTTTTATAATGTAGGGGCAAAATGGGAATGTTGGACAAAATTTTTTGACCAAGTTTGACTAATTGGAGCATGATTTGAATTGAGAAATGAAAAATTTTAATTTCGACATTTTTTCAAACATAAGGGCAAAATAGTCATTTTACGTGTCCACGAGGACGTAATTGAAATTTTTGGAATTTTACACTACCATAACACTTGTCAAGCCCATGAATTTTACCTATTATTATTTTATACTTTGGATAATTAAGAGATTACATGTGGCAGTGGGAAAATGCTTAATTGTTAAGTTTTAACCATGGACCAATCACATGGTGACACATGTCAAGTTTTAATATTTTTATAATTTCCTTTATAAACTCAACATAAACTTTCCCATTTCACTCTTCATGGCTGGCCAAACAAAGAGCAAAGAGAAAAGAATAGAAACAAACCCTAGAAAGGAAAATTCAAGAGAAATTTGTTGAATTTCAGAGAACAAAGCAATCAAAGGTAAGATTTTTTAATCTAGCTTAAAATCTACCTTTCCCATGGTTTCTTTTTCATTTTCTATGGTTGAAACACAAGTTTCCATGAGGGAATACTTGCTGGCCCAACATAGGGAGAGAGGTTTTGATGATGGATTTTGCTAGATTTCATGATATCTTAGTGTTTTTAGTTGTTTGATGATGTTTGGCATGAAAAACAAGCAAGAAAATCACATGCCCTTCAACAACCCTCTTTGGCTGAATTTTATAGATGACATGTTGATGATAGATTTTGTTGTATTTCATGTTATTTAGCTCGTAATTGATGATTTATGGTATCGGGTATCGAAAACGGCTATCGAAAAGTATAGTTCCTTTAGTAAACGACTTGAACAATAATGAGAAAATCATAGTAAATGGACTTGGATTTGATTCCTAATGATGTAGATGGATTTATTGGACTGTGTTAACACTGATTAGCACGTTAGTTCGGAATCAAAATGAATTTCAGTTATGATGAATTAAGTCACAATCAAGCTCATTGAGGTACTTTGGTGTATTTGGAATATTTGAAGTGTAATGAATATATTTGAAGTTGAATCGGATGTTTTGGTTAATTCAACAGTGTATAGTTTGAGTTAGGTCGAATATAAATTCAGTCCGATCATAAATTGAACCCACATAGAACACCGTCTGTAAGTGATTATTTGAACAATTCTCATTCAATTTCATGCATTCATATAGAGCCTGAAATAGTTTTGTAACAGTTTGGCACAAATATATTGAATTACGTGTCGTGTATTATGTATAGGAGGTGAGCCCTCTGATGAGGGCAAAGATATTGTACCTGAGGACCAAGAATAAGAGTACTCCAAACTCCTGCTATTGTGAGTAATCAGACTTTCATCTTAACTATCTAAAGTAATTTATACTCGTTTTTATGATTTTAAAGAATAATGAACTTAAATTGTAAACTATTATGTTTTATAATTGAAGTGTTGGCTAAACGAAATGAGATTTATAACTTGTTTTGAAATTGAATATTGGTTTTGGAAATTGAGTAAGTGGAGATTATATACTTGTGTTTGATATATGGTTTGAATTGATGGCTTATGACAATGTGATGGCATGAATGGCTGGTTTTGTGTTTGTGTGGAATATATGAACTGTTTTGTTTTACCTTGACAGACTGGGTAATATCACATTAGCCATGTCATGCTGCCGAAATGTTTATTGATTTGGTGGGGTAATTGATTAGCTTACTGTAGTGGGCGGGTTTTCGTGGACCAGCCTATTAGAGGGGTACGGTAAATCCCGTTATATTTTACCTTAGTATGAGAGGTGCAGAAGGTATCTCCTAAGGTAAGTTTAGAGTTCACTTCACGCCGAAAATGTAAAAACATGTTTATGTATATATGTTATTTTAACAGCCTTGATGAACTCGGTTGGATGCTCGGGCCAAGGTGTCACCGAGTATGAGTTTTGGCACAAGCCAAGTTTTTAAGAGAATCATAAGCCTTGTTGATTATTTTGATGAAATGTAATTGTTTTATATGAATTGAAATGAGTTTTAAATGTTATGAATCATATTATGATGGGATGATTTAACTGTTTCCATTTAATCGGCTTTAGATGTTGTAGATGAACTTTGCTTACTCACTGGGTTTATAAAACTCACCCCTTCTTTTTACGCATTTCAAGCTCAGGACAGTCTGTAGACAGTCGATTTTGTCGAGGGTTGCTTTTGGATTTGCATCTTTAGAAATTGAAGGTTTACAGTCTTATATATTTTCGGTTATATTGGGGCCCACATGTCATTGTAGAATATTTTTGTATACCTGGTTTAGTGTGCTATTATATATATGAATTTATTTTGCTCTTACGCTACAAAAATTGTTTATGTAGGATTCTAAAAATATTGTTTTATAAGAAAATAAATATTTTATTTAATATTTTTATTTAGTTTGATTAGTCATAATTTCATTTTAAATTGATGATTTAGATTACTAAAATTATTTTTAGATAAGAAATGTATATTTTTCGATCGTATGTTGTATTTTCACCAGGTTTCAATTTTTTTTTTAAAAATGACCAAAATACCCCTGTGTGGCAGAAATTACTTTTTGTTTATTTTTTATTTAAAAATAGTTTACAGTCCCTTAAAATATGATATTTAGTAACTGTTGCTCACAGGAGAGACATAAAATTGATGTAAGAGCCTTGCGAGGTTTCAGTTGACATTCCGGGTAATGAATGTCTACCGAGACATCGTGATCGTTGTCAAGGGCTCGAAGGGAGTACCGGGTCGTGACACTTACTGAGTAATAAACTTCCAACAAAATAATCTTATCCAAGCACTCAATTTCAAAAGATTAATTAAATTAAAAATAAATAATTAATTAAACAATTAATGAAGCGCAAAATGTCACTAAAAGAAATATTTACTCAAAACCTAGGATTATGGTGTATTTCAAAACTTTGTCTGATTTAAATCATTTCCTTAACTTAGATTAATGGAGTACATGGTTAACCTAGAATCCAAATTATGTACACATCATTTGTCGAGATCATGCACACATACCTTTTCTAAATTAATCATATATGTCTATGCAAATTAATTGGAAAGAGTTCATTAAAATTGTGTTTTAATATGGCTATGTAAGGTATTTAGGTATATGTCTATCCTAAACACGAAACTATCACCTACCTCTGAAATGAATTGAACAAAGGCTATTCAAAACTATCGTCTATTCTAAACACCCTTTGTCAAGTTCCATTTATAGACCCACTATATTTCAACTGGTGATTAGGCAATGAAAAGCATTAAGCATAGAACTGAATAAACCTTGTGATTTCAATTAATACTAAGCAAGAAAAATTCAAATAATCAAACTAAATAATGAAATATCCCATAATCCTAGAAAACAAAATTAGTTCGTCATTGTATTTACTGCAGACATAATTAAATCCAAAGAAACAATCATTGCTACAACAAAATAATAAGAAAGAAATGAAGAGTAAGGAAAAATCAAATCCTCTGTCGATTCTTGATCCTCAATTCCCTTCATTTCTTATTGTTTCTCTTGTTGAAAACCCTTTTCTTTCCTCTCAAACTGTCATTCATTGTCTCTCTAAACCTCAATTTCTCAACTACTGAAAAAGACCTATTTATAGCCATCAATGAACCCTAAAAACTCACTTCTCGATTGGTTGCACTTCATTAATCCATGTCAAAGCGCTACGGCCTTGCTTTAGGGGCACTGTGACGCTCTTGACTTATATATTTTTTTTTCGCTTTCCATCTGTCGTCGCAACGCTCTTCCTTGGTGCTATGGCACTGAGCTCTTGGGTTTTTGTATGGAAGCATTGTTGCTCCCTTGGGCGCTGCGACCTTGAGCTCTTCAAGGTTGTGGCACTGCCTTGGTGTAGTCTGCTGTGATGCGTCATCTTGCAACATGATTTTCTCTTACTTTAAGGCTGATTTGGGTGAAATAGTAAACATGAAAATTTTAGGTCTGCGTCTCAACTTTGCAATGGTCTAAGAGTTGATTGGATCTTTATAGCTCAAGTTATGACCAAAACATCGCGACATGTTCGGTAGAATTTTACACTTGGACTTCATTGCCATGTTCACCAACATTCAACTTTAAGCACATATGAACCTACAATATCAAAGACCAAATTAGCATTGACTTAAATAGAGACTTTCAACATGAATTTGAGTTAAAATTAATAAAATTAAAGTACATCAACATGATTTAAACTAATTAACTAAAAACCTAAAAACTATTTAAAATTGATTTAAAACATGAAGACTTAGCTATTTTATTATCCCAAAATGTAGCTAAATAACTCTATATAATAGAGTTATCACTAATTAGAAAATTACATGAGAAATCATGTAAAAGCCTAATTAAAGCTGAAAATTGACCAAACTATATAAACCTTGCTATAAGCTACTTTCAGTTGTAGATAGAAAAACCTAACCATTTACGTGTCACCCCTTAGTGTGTACAAGAGAGAAAAATTGTTTTCTACTTTGACTATTTGACTGAGGTGATTCTAAGAGACAAGTGTTGAGATCACTCCCTTGCTAGCACATTGTAAGGCTTAGCAATCCCACCTTAACATAGGGATTCTCACCATTCATCGTGTAGATGATCATTAGATGCTGTGCGTTTAGACAACTTAGGTTAATGAAAATCAAGGTCGGTGTGAAGTTTTTCCAAGGGCTGTTCAGTGTTGTTATGTCACGACCCAAATTTAGGGCCATGACCGGCGCATGGGCCCAATGGACATAGTCCACTAAGCCCAAGCAAGCCTATCAATCTGACATGTTCATCATTCCATCATAACTACTAAGTCAAATTTCATAACTTAGAATAAAAATAATACTACACATTGCCATCTCATATTGGCATACCAAACAAGTGTATATACATTGTCTACACTATGTATCTTAATAATTTACATCAAGTTTGTCTATACATCTCAAAAAGAAGACTTGACTTCCAGCGGAGGGATTCAAACGAATGTACAGCTACTGAATGCCGAGACATCTACCAAAAGATGGATATAAGTCTACAAGGACACCTCGTCTTAGTTATCAACTACCTCGTGATCTGAAAACATGAAGTTGAAAATGGTGAGTATAAACCCAATGAGTGAATAAGGAAAGGAACAAGCAACAACAAGGGAGAATTTAAAATCATGATGCACTTGTTTCAAAACAATGCAATTTAGTTCCATTCATATTAAAAACCCCTCATCAAGCCCTTAAATGATTAATCATTTGAAAATCATGAACCCATACATAACGAACCATTTGAAGAATGAAAGCTTCAATGATATGCAAGCAAGTCAAATACGACAACGAATCTTCATTGCAGCGGAAAGGCATTCTCGCTGCAGCGAGAATGAATTTTCATTGCAACGACGTTGGGATTTAATTATTAGCCGAACGAGGGTTTCTCAACCGACCGAGTGTTTCTCACTAAACCTCTTCATTTTAAACTTAACTCATTTAGTCCTTAATGTTAGAAGTCCATGCTCAAATATGGTAGCAAAGAAGTGAAAAATAGGGCAGCAATTGGACAAGATAGGAGATAAAATAGAGAGTTTTTCGCTGTAGCGAGATTCAATCTCACTGCAGCAAAATTGTAACCCAAAAACAGAAAGTTTCTCGCTGTAGCGAAATTGCAACCCAAAAATAGAAAGTTTCTCGCTGCAGCGAGAATGAATTTGGTTATAGTGAGAAGCTACAGTGTCATTCTCGCTGCAGCGAAAATACATCCTCGCTGCAGTAAGTTTTCGGCCAGCATACCCCTCCAAAACCCTAGGGTTTCTCGCTGCAGCGAGAATGATTTTTGCTGCAGCGAGGAATAGGGCACTAATGCAAAATTTGCCCTTCTTCCAAAGGAAAAACCACCCTGCTGAAATGTCCAAACCAACATGAAACACATAACAATTTCCCAAGGTTTAACATGTCAAGTTTCACATGCATTACAACCATAAACCATAATCCATTAATTTCCTATAACACACATATTTACATATGTATATATGTATACGTATATACCCATCATCATCATACACACCATCCCATCATCATCATCACTAGCTCATGTGCACTTCTTATTCGCACATGGCTGGGTCATCACCGGGTTATGCGCATTCCCTACTCGCACATAACTGGGTCATCCTCGGCTTATGCGCACTCCTTACTCGCACATAGCCGAGTCAATATAATTACACAACACTATATACAAACATATATGTATATCAACATAATGCAGCCGCATAGAAATCCATAATAACCACATATCATAACATAAACCATTTCTCAAGAGCTTGTTCCCAAGGCATTAATTTTTGAGAAAAGTTGTATAAAATCATTCAAACACTTTGTACAAAACAGTCATATTNAAGAGTCTTGTTCCCAAGGCATTAATTTTGAGAAAAGTTGTATAAAATCATTCAAACACTTTGTACAAAACAGTCATATTCCCAAAATAATTTTGATAGGCAGTCCACTCACTGGTATATTGTTGAGCCTTTAGATGACTCTAATTCCCCTAATGATCCAATTGGAAGGATGGGACTTCATTAGAACCTAGGATGACATTAGCATAAGTAATCGGTTAATTCACACACTATGAACCCTAAAAGCTATCTCTTAGCTAGCTTTCAATTGCCACATTAAATGGCTATCTATGTTCACTATCTTAATCACTAAAAAAGTAATGAACATACTCAACAATAAAACAGCTCTTAATCTAAATTAATAGCCATTATTCACAGCTAAAAATCAAGCTTAGTTCATCACTCACCCTAGGGCTCATTTGTAGTCAAATTCTCTTCCAATAGCTTCCAAATCAATGGGGTAATTCTCTCTTTCTCTCTCTAGAACACCCAACTAGTAAGAGAAAGTATGAAAATAAGATTTTTCAAGGGTTTTAAGGAGAGAGAGAGTGGAAGAATACAAGGGTTCTAGTCCAAAGGGCTCAAAGGTATGAAAACTAAAGCTAGAGAGAAAATTAGGCAAGCTCCATATCAAGCTTCCATGGAGGTTGGAAGCAACGTGAAAGAGAAGAAGAAGAAGAAGACAAGCTGCTGGAAAAAAAATGGGAGAAGAAGCTGCTGGAAGAAAGTATTTATAGGCCAAACTTATCCATTCTCTTAAAATTACGAAAATACCCTTGACTAGTTAGCTTGTTCTCATGCAACCCTTTGTGCAATCTTTTTACTCCTTTGACATTGGGACAAGATCCATAATGGTCTAGACATACTCGAGTTCATGAAAACTTAAAATTTTAACCCGAGGTGAAAAATGACCATTTTGCCCTTACTGTGAAAATCATCAAAATTTTGGTTTCCTTTCCATTTTACCCCTAATTTCAACATCCATTTATGCCTTAGGCCTACTTAGGCCATAATATTGTTTAAAAATCTTACTTTTATGGGCTTACTAAGGAAATGACGAAATTACCCCTGATTAGGGATATCGCGTATACTTCCCTTTACGAGTTTAAAAAGGTCAAGGTCTCACATGTTAAGACAAAAAATCTAGCCTTTCTTTTTCCTTAAGGTAATGATCAGATCATGTCTATGTTTTAATATACTACAAGTCATCCAAAATGCCTTTAAAAGTGACCTTGGAAGGAAAGGTGGTTTAAAATTTTAATTCCACTGCATTTTTACTTCATATTGTTATTTTATTTGATTGCAAACGTTGTATGATCATGATTTAACCCCTCTCCCAAAAATAACATAATGGACATTCACACATATATTCATAACACTCTCCCTTGAATGTCCATTGTATTAAGAATATGACTCGTTAAAACTTTATTAGGAAAAAACCTCATGGGAAAATATCTGTGTGAAAGAAAAAGAGTACATAATTCTTTTTAAGAATACGCTTTTGAAATACTACCTCATTAAAAACTTTATCAAGAAAAACTCAGTGGGAAAAACCTTGATGAAAGAAAAGAGTACATTACGTATTTTACTCATTTAAAATGATGACTACATTATTTAAGATCTTTAAAATGATGCATTTCAATCTTTTGTACCAACTTTTTAAACATTGTAGTACCAACTTTTCAAACATTGTAGTAGGAAGGGCTTTGGTAAATAAACATGTTAAATTGTCACTTGAACGAATTTGTTGAACATTAATATCTCCTTTTTCTTGGAGATCATGAGTGAAGAAGAATTTTAGTGATATATGTTTTGTGCTGTCGCCTTCGATGTATCTTTCCTTTACTAAGGTATGCAAGTGGTATTATCTTCTTTTTGGTTGAGCCACATGTTTCGCAAATTTGTTGAGTTATAGATCTTAAAGAGACACATCCATAACTTGCCTCATGAATTATTAAAATTTCTACATTGTTAGAAGAAGTAGCAATTATAATTTGTTTTACAAAACACCATGAAATAGTCGTACCTCCATATGTAAATAAGTAATCTGTCTAGGATCGAGCCTTGTGTGGATTAGATAAATATTTTGTTTTTGCATAATTGATTAAAATTGATTTTGATACATTTAAGTAATATAAGCCCATGTCCATGTTCCTCTGAGATATTGAAGTATATGTTAACTCCATTTCAATGTCTTCGAGTTGAAAAAAACTATATCTTTCTAATAAATTTATAGCAAATGATGTATCAGGTTGTGTATTGTTAGCAAGATACATTAATGTTCCGATTGCACTAAGATATAGTACTTTAGGACCAAGAAGTTCATCGTCTTCACAAGGTAAGAAAATGGTCCTTTTTCATATCTAGTGACCTTACAACCATTAGTGAACTCAATGAATGTGCTTCATTCATATAGAATCGTTTTAGTACTTTTGCTATATAATTTGATTTATGGACAAAAAATTTCATTTTTCAAGTGCTCAATTGAAAGACTCAAACAATACTTTGCTTTCCACAATCCCTCCAGGAAATGGAATGTGATAGCTATACATTATCCCATATCGCACCTTAAACCTTGCCATACAATACAAGCTAATTAAAGTCCTATTGATCCTTGATTTAGTGTTAGACTATATTAGTGGAGAGAGAGATGAAAAGCAAACTTATGGAATTTAACAACTAATTTGAATTTTGCATGAGTATAAACTTATCTAGATTGTATAATGTTCTAAGTGAAATGATTGCACTCACACACACGAAAGTTCACTAAATGATAAGCTGGCATTTGAATTGAGACATGCACTTGAATAATATTTGTATGTGGATTTGAGTTTGGAATGTGAAGTAACTTTCGAGGATATTAAAGGTAGTAAATGAAATAGTGCAACTGAATTCTAGTTAAATGCCTTCATGTTTTCATGTTTGAGTTATTGTATTTAGTTCTTTGTTTTGCTCGAGGACTAGCAAAATATTAAATTTAGTGGTGTGATAACTCTACTATATAGAGTTATTTTTAACACATTTTGGGGACTTTAGTAGCTAGACCCTTGAGTTTAAGATTCGATTTTAACCTTTTAAGTTTTTTTTCTAATGTAAGTTAGATTTTTATTGAATAGTTAAATTTATTGGTGTTAGTTTAATTTCATTTTATTTTGTCTCAATTTACTTTAGGAAAAGTTATTGCCTATTTTTCTCATGGTTTTGTGCAGAATATGATGAGTAAGGTAAAAGAAAGACATGATAGTATAAGTGAGGTGAAAGTGTCACTTGTACATGTTGTAGTCAGTTGAAGATAACTTGAGCTCTAGAAATCCAATTGATGTGATTTTTATTCATTGCAAAGCTAAAAGAATGAGCTACAACTTTCATGTTTACCACTTTGCCTAGTTTGGACCAGATAGAGGTGAAAATCACATTCAAAGTTGATTGACAAATGCAGTTTGCACTTAGAGCAGCATGGCTAGAGCACCGTGGTGCCAAAGAATTAAGGTTGCGGTGTTGCAAGTGAGATTGCCATAGGGTTAGAGAACTAGGGTCGCGGTGATGAACATCTTGGGAGTGTCATACATAAACCCAAGAGCATGGCGCCACGGATCTACCAAGGAAGACTTAGCATTGCGATGCTAGAGAAGTATGGTCATAGTGCCACCTCGATTTCCAAAATATATTTTCAACGAAAAATTGGAAAGTAGCACATTGCACATAATTAATAGCCTTTTTGGAAAACATTCAAAGGGAGGATGACAACAGCTTTCTAGAGAATTGGAGCTTCAAATCAATCAAGAATTCGGGAGTAATCAAGAGAGATTTGCAATTAATCAAACGTCCACATTAGTTTAAGTCTCTCCTTTGTGTTATTCTTAATTCTTGTTTTGAACTCATGGCTATAATTCTTCGGATAGTGTTTTATTTTGATATTATGGACTAATTTGTTTATCTAGGACTGTGGTGGATTTCTACGTGTAATCTGAATACTTGTTTTTTGTTATTCATCATGAATGGGTGTCGTTTTACTTAATTAAAGTTATTTGTAATGCCTTTAATTGCTTGATCAACAATTAATTGATTTGTGAACGTAATTGAAACTTGATAGAGAGATTTGAGGTTGGACTAAGATTTGATTAATGTATGTTCACTTCATTTAAGTGATCTAATTTACAATTTGGGTAGACATACGCCAATTGCCATACATAGCCACATTAAGACGCTTGCTTAATGAACTTAATTTAATTGATTACTGCAGACATATAGTGAACTAATTAAGTTAGGTATTTGTACAAGCATCTCGATGGAGACTTGTCCATGGCTTTGGATTCTAGGTTAATAAAACTACCCAAGTAAGATAATTAATAAGAAAAGTTGGTATTAAGTGAATTGTTGAATGAACCTATAAACCTAGTTGCTTTCCTCAACTTATTAAGTTTATTAGTTTATTTTGTGTTGATTTTTAAACTTTGTCTTTGATTAATTTCTCAATATTCAGTTAGCTTAAATAAGATGAATTTGTTTTATAGTTTTAGTACTTAGTGAAACTTAGAAACAAATCATTGTGGGAACGATAATCTGGATTTACTATCTATATTATTTGTTCGATACTTATACTTGCGTGTGTAATATTAACAACATTTTTGCATTCACTTTCTAGAATTTGTAGTTTGGAGGTGAGATATCAAGACTTTGAAGCCACGTATCGAGACCACCAGGTCTCTATACTTTGTTTCAAGTGTCAAGACCACCAAATCTCTATACTTTGTGTTGGGTATCAAGACTTTGAAGCCAGGTATCAGGACTTTTGAGCCAAGTCTCTATACTTTTGTGTAAAACACTTGGACATTAAAAACAAATGCAAGGGAGGCTTAAAGCTAATCTAAACAAACTTAAAACCATTGAAGCAAGTTCAAAAATCATTCAAACAATGCCAAACAAATTCAAAAATCATTCAAACAATTTCAAAACTTATCCAAGTAATTTGAAGTTTTTTCACATGAAAACACTTAGGCACTTCTAAAGCAAATGTATGAAAGCTTTTAACAATAATAAATTAAGTTAAAAAATACATTCAAACAACTTAAAAAATCATTCAACAAATTTAAGGATCACTAAAGCAATTTTGATCATTTTTGTCATTTCATAACTATAATCATTTTAAAGCTAACAAAGTTAACAGTTGATAAATACTCTAATGACCTCTTGATTGTAGTTGATATTATTGCTTGGCTCACTTGCAAGTTAAACTTTTTTGACTCCGACTGTTGCAATTGCTTTTAGGTGAAATTTGGAATTTCTATGTTGTACTCATACAATACTTTACGCATTTCATCCGTCGTTGTGAATTTCTTTATGTCTTTGAAGTGAGAAGCTTTTGTATAAAGTTTTACCGTTTGTAGTACTTTATGTTCTTTTTATAGATGTTTTTGCTTGACTTAATGTACCTTTAACCTTAAACCTTGATAAATTAATTTTTTATTAAGTAATGTATAAATTAATCATTTAAATAATATCTCAATTAATTAATAAATTTTCATGCTCCCAAAGGTATTAATGTATTGAGGTTTTACCGTATATACAAAAGATTCTCAATGACCTAGGAAAAAGTCAAGTTAATAGTATTGTAATTTAATAGAATCACATTGGTTTAGTTTATAACATGTATAATTGTTATAATTATATTAACAATTTTACTATGAAATAGCAATAAAAATTATAAAAAACAAAAATTTAATATAAAAAATGTTAAGTGTTTAAAAATAAAAAGACATAATGCTTGAAAAATGCTTAAATTAATTTAAGAATATTCAAATAAGCGCTCACTCATCTTTTGCATTCAAAGAAGCCTTTTTACTTTTATTTTAGATTAAATAAGTCTTTATGACTAATGGTTGTTTAATTGCGATTAATCAAAATGTCAATTGTCATTTTATACTTACGTGATTTTGATGTGGAAAGTGAAAAAGAACATGCCCATGTCATTAGACCATGTCATCATCTATTATGACATGTTAGCATATTAAGTTAACGTCACGTGGTATAGAATGATAAGTGACATTTTGACTAAATCAACTATTAGTCATAAGGACTTATTTGGCTCAAAAATAAAAGTATAAAGACTTATTTGGCTTAAAATAAAAGTATATCAGCTTAGTTAAACACAGTAAAAGAATAAAGAGCTATTTGAATTTTCTTAAATAGTTTAAAAGTTTTTTTCAAATATTATGCTAAATAAAAAAATCTTTATTTTAGAAGATTAAAATGAAAAACAAATAAAAGGAATAGTATAATATGTTAAAGTGATTGGTGGATGTAATGCTGGTATGGATACCTTGGTTGCTTAGTTTCTTATTATAAAATGAATATATGGGGAGGATCAGTCCAAATCATTCTTATATTATATTATTGAGGGTTGTCTAAATGGATCCTCCCATGCAGTTCAATAATTAATCAGATGATAAAATTTGGTTGACAGAAGGGTGTCCCTCACAAGATTTTGGCAAAGCTCATTTACCATTAATGTCATGACCCGGTACTCCCCTTGAGCCCGTGACAACCGCCGCGGTGTCCCGGTAGACACTCATTGCTCGAAATGTCAACTCGAGACCTCGCAAGGCTTTACTATTAGTTTCTCATTTCCCTTGTGAGCAACCATTATCAAATATCGTGTTCTAAAAGATTTTAAACTGTTTCTAACTTAAAACAAATAAAATATTAATTTTCATCTCACAGGGGTATTTTGGTCATTTTTCTCAAAAATTTTGAAACTGGCTAAAATGTAATATACAAGTACAAAACATATAATTCATATTCAAAATGAGTTTAAAATTCTAAAATCTTCATTTAAAACGAAATTATGGTTATTTGAATATAATAAGAAAATAAAAGAAATATTAAGTAAAATATTCTATTTTCTTATAAAACAATATTTATAGAGTTATACGTGAATAATTTTTAGAGCGTAAAAGCTAAATAAATTTATACATATTGTAATACAGTATGTTAAAATATTTAATTTAATTTACAATAACAAGAGGGCCCTCGAATAAACAAAAGTAAAGAGGACTGTGAACTTACGATTTGGAAAATGCAGATCCAATGGTAGTCCTCAATGAGATCAGCTATCTACGATCTATACTGAACCTGAAATGGGTTGAAAGGAGGGTGGTGAGATTATAAAATCCCAATGAGTAAACAGACATCATCATAAACATCTAGAGTTGAGTACATGGAGACAATAAAGTAAATCATCGTAAAGTAGGTCACAACATTAGAATACATTTCATTTAAAATACGTAAAGAGGCTTATGAATCTCATAAAAACTAGGCTTATACCATAAATTCATTCTTAGGGACACCTTGGCCGAGGCATCCCACCGAGACCGCCAAGGCTATTAAAATTCACATTTCACATAAATCATGTTTTTGTTTTGAAAACATAGCCATTCCTTGGCGTTGGCTGAGTTCCCCCTCACGTGGTAGTTTGGCGTGAAGTGAACCCTAAGCTTTACCCCAGGAGATACCCTACGCACCTCTCCGTTTGAGGTAAGAATATAATGGGGTTTACCGTGCCCCTCTAAAAGGCTGGTCCACAAAAACCCCCTACTGCAGTGATTAATTAATATATAATCCACCATACAATAAAACTCAATAACATGATATGGCAATTTTGTAATTCGTAGTCTTTCAAGGTAACCAAACAATTCGTATTTCAATACAATTGCCAACTAGCCAATCATGCCTGATTTATCATAAGCCAATCAATTTAAACAATCAAATTGCCACAATTAACAGTCTCCGTGTACTCTATTTTTCAAAATCACTATTAATTTCAAAACAATTTATAATTTAATTTCATTGAAACACATTTATTCATAAAACATGAAAATTTACCTTCTTAAATTCCTTTTTTCATAGAATTCATGAAATCATCTAAAAACCACCTTAGATAATTAAAATGACAGTAAGTTTACTCACAATGTCTAGAGTGGGGATTTTTGAAATACCCAAACTACTGGTCCTCGGATGCAATTCCCTTCCCTTTATCTGAGGACTCACCACCTTGACACAGTACAAAATTGGGAAACTCACTACATTGGTACTAAATTGAAATTAAACTAATTTAGACTATTAATGCATAATATGGAATGCAAAAATGCACTGGTAACTATCTAAACTCGGTATTGGCCTAATTCGTCTTATCACCCGATTAAATTACTAACGCGTCCAATTTAATCCCAAATTACTCCAAATTGTTCCAATTCTTTTCCAATATCTTAATTCACGAAATTCAAATCAAATAAACTAAAATTTGGGAAAACTATCTTCACTTTTCTTCTTAAAATTTTTGGCCAATAATGGTGCATTAACACCGTGATTTTTCCTATTACTTTTCCACACCATAATTCATCATTTCTTAACCAATTCTCCTAGAATAAAAATCAAACTCATCCTAACTCAATACATGGTAAATTCGGCCATTAATGGTTGTGGGAGAAAATAAATTCTTTTCTTGTTGTTTTGTTTCTAAATATGCTAAACTAACTAAAAGCACTAACATAACTTAAAATCAAATCAATCCAACAACTTTCTCTCTCCTAACCCATTTTGATCAGCCAACAATTCATCATAAAAACATGTAATTTAAGCATGGAAAATAAGGAGAAATGCTTAAGGAAAATGGATTTCAAGCTTAAGTTGAAAAATCCTACCTTTTTCACTTGTTTTCCTTGATTTTCCACACTTTTTCTCTTGAAATTCCTCGCCTAGGGTTTGTTCTTCCTTTCTTTCCCTCTCTTCCTTGCTTGACCGAATATTTGGAGAGTAATGGGCTGATTTATGCTGATTTTTAAGTTAAATAATAAATTATCCTAAGCTTGACACATGGTATTTTCTTATTGATCCATTTTTAAAATTTTAAAAATTTAAACATTTTATCTCCACCACATGATTAGTCAAAGGTCAAAAATGAGGATAAAGGAAGACCATGTGCTGGAAAATTGTCCTGGTGGTGAAAAATTACAATTTTGCCCCTGGAGTGGCAAAATTACCATTTTACCCTTATACTCCAAATTATACCGAAATTAAAATTTTTCACTTTAAACCTCAAATCATACTCCAATACTTAAATCATACTCCAATAAGTCAAATGGGGCCAAATAAATATTTTCTAAAAATTACCATTTTGTCCCCAGGTGGCAAATGACCATTTTGCCCCTAGATTGTGAAAATTCTAATTCGACTCCAAATTGATCCTCAAACTCCGAATTACCATTTTGAATCATCCTTGGACTGTGACGATCTTAATCTCACCTTAAAATTCCTATTTGATATAGTTCGAGGATTAAATCAACTTTGTTGTACCTCTAGGTACAATACCGACTTTTGTAAATTTTTCGAGACTCTCCTAGCATGCAATCATGCTATCATCACATATATGTCATGACTAGTATTTTATAAGGTCGGGCTTTACAATGAATCTGTGTTCAAAAAGTTGAAAGTCTTTGGCATGGAGTTTGCAATTGCATGGCTTTGACAATGTCAGGGAATTCATCTCAAGAAAATAACTAAATTCCACAAGAATATGTGGCCTCGTTGCTCACAATGATGACTCAATGCGTATATGAACTTGTCAATAATAAAATTGCAAGGTTAAAATATTTGGCATGCTCCTCAACAGCAATGGCGCAGCTCATTGAATCCTATGATAGATTATTAAATTAAATATGAGAAATAAATTACCTTATAATTAGATAAAATTTAGCCCATGACATCTCGTCTTATCATGTGCAGATATAATTTAATTTTATATTAATTCTATTTGATTTAGTTATTAATTCATTTCATAACTATACTATTTGATATATACTTAAAATTATTTGATATGTAAACCCAGTAAAAAATTAAATAAAATGCATGTGAAATAAAACCAAATAACAGATGAGAAGATTGAAGTCAGGACCTCTAAATTGGGAGAACATCTGTTTTTAAGCATTGAGACTGAGACAAATCTAAATATATGTTGGGATATTAAATTGATAAGTGAAGGATGAAAAAATAGGTGCCTATTGTATATTTGTATGTTCATTCACACGTATATGGCAGATTGGGCTCGAAAGAATATATATTATTAAAAAAATTGAAAAAGCGTAATACTTAACTTCTTTTGGTGAAGATTCAAATAGTGGTTTTATTCTTCAAATAGATAATCAATTTATTAGATTATGTTCTAATTTCTATAACCTCTTCCAATCCAAAATCTCCCATAACATAAGATCTCAAATGAGCAACAATTAATAGCATTTGTAAGAATATATAAGAATAATTATTAATTTCATACAACACTAACTTTAGAATACTTACTTTACAATATTAATGAAAAACGATACGAATCGATCATTATACACGACGTGAATCATATTGTATGTTGAGTAATAATAAAAAAATTTATATTATTGAGAAGAATAGTGAATGACGACGCCCAAATTAGAAGGTCTAAATCAAATTTTTATACTTGAGTTAGAGGCAGTGCCAAACAAGCTTTTTGGGAACATGCAGTTTCATTTCCTTTTTACCTACAAGAAGATGAATATATATATATATATATATATATATATATGTATTCTTAATCTCTTTCTTAATAAGACTATATAACTCATAAGTTGGGGTATTGTTGGGATTCGACCTCATATTCAAACATGACAATAAATAATAAATTAAAATTATAATGCAGCAGAATAATAAACTAGTATTAAATCAGAGAAACAGTCGAATCTTACAGGATCAATGTTTGTGTTTTTCATGTAACTTTAATATTGATTATGAATACTCATAGGTTTAAGAGTTACATCCTTACTTTAGATATCGTAATTAAGAGCCAATTAAATCCAAAAAAATTGCTTCTTCACCTTTAGGATTTGTCAAATTTTCAGCCACCCAAGTGTTTGGCCTCTAACATTAATCCACACAATGACTGAATAAGACCTTCTCAAAGGTAGGATTTTACTTGTGTTAGCAAGTTTTGTTTCTAAAACAAAAAGGACCAAAACTTCTTGCCGAATCTTATTTTTTTGTCAAACAAAGAAAACTATTTTTCTTTTCTTATTTTATGAAACTGTTGAGAAGTGGTTGGAGGCTTAGAGTTTTAGTTGGCTAATATAACATATTTATATAGACAAACTAAGTTGTAATTCTGAATACAACAATTGTATTTTAATTTAATTAAGTATTTGAGAACTCAATTAATTTTCCACTTTATTTTGGTCTCTTTTAATTAAGTCCAATTTAATTAATTATCCTTATTTAATCCCAATCATGTCACTTAATGTGTGTGACCCACTAGGCTTTAAACATGTTGGCAATAAATTTAAATCATAATCAAATATTAATTTGATAATTAATTTATATTTATAGATCATGAGCGGTATCTAGCAATACATCATGACCACCCAAATGTTAGAGAATCGATTAAAGAATTTAACAAAGCTCTTTGGTGAAAAGCCTCTCAGTGAAATATGGTCCTTTCATCAAATATCCCAGATATGTCATTAAGTATGGCTCGGTGTCTACTTATGACATTCCATATTAGTTCTCATAATTCATGACTAACTGTATGAATTTAGGAAACTAACTTTCCTCCAACTCATTGTGCTTCGGCCAAAGACTTTATACAAGTTAATCTAGAATTGAGAACAAGTGAGATACATCCCCTCATATCACTTGGGGTGATGAATCCTCTCTTGACCACTCATTCACCTATGAATGCTTCATGGGATACCCAAAAACACCTTATTTAGGCATCTGGTCGCCTCTAGACCCTAGAGGTGACATCAAAGTATGTCATTCCCCATACAAGATGACTTGGTGTCTCAAGTCCAAGGACTAGTTGCACGACTATCACATGAGAACATTTTTCATAGACATTTGAGTGAAATACCAAATGGGGTTCTCATAGCGGGTCATGTTCACTGAACTTGTTCTTTAACAAGCACCTACATGTTATCCTCAAGTATCCCATGTACTTCAATCTATGAGATCGATTGCTTACTTCCTAAGTAAGGAAGCTTAACATGTATCGATCTTTGAACATTATCAATGCCCTGTCTTGACAATACAATGACTAGGAACAATTTTAAGAACATGGCTATGATGCATAGTGATCTCATAATTGTAACAACTTTACAATTCTCTTGTAAGGCCTTTATGTTCCATGGGCTTCATCCAATTAGTACTTAATAACTCCTTATTATTGCACTAACATGAAGGAAAACCTCTATCACATATAGTTATGCGATTAAGTATGCATTAAATGACAATATATATTTCTTGACCAATCTAATTGGCTCAAGGGCATATACCAACATATACTTTCATTTATGAGATCAATTGCTTACTTCCAAAGGAAGGAACATAAAATGTACTAGTCTCTAAACATCATTGATGTCCAGCCCAATGATACATTGACCAAGAACATTTTGAGATTATGCTTTGATGCATACGGATCTCATAACTGCAACCCATTATAGTTCACTTGCAAAGCATATTAAACTCATGGAATTCATTTAATTAGACTTATAGCTCATTATAATTAATGTCTTACTGATGAATAGAAACCTCTAATCATTCAAAATAAATGATATCATTGCATGATTGGAACCAAGACTTGACCAATCTCAATTGGTTATTGGGCTCATCCCAACAACATCAACATACCACATCATCATCGATTATGACATGTTAACATACCACATCATAATTTATTATGACATGTTAACATGCCATGTTAAGGCCATGTTAGGTCACATGATAGAGAATGACAAGTGGCATTTTTATTTTGCCAAGCAAGTGTTGAAGTAACATTACACTGATTTTTTATGTAATGTGATTTCCTCTTTTGGCTATAATGTAAGTGCAATGTAAGGTGTTACATTAGAGTATTTTTTTCTCTCACCAAACATTGTAAAGTAGCTTTAGCATTTACATTGTAGGGAATGTTAGTAACTTCCCTCATACCAAACACCCCTTAAATGTTAATTGACACTGCAGTCAACTATTGCCAGCCAAGATAATGTTTGACCTTTTTTTTGACCTTGAGCAAGCCTTTGCCTAAAGATGAGGAAAAAATAAAAATTCCAAATAATCTTACTTTGACAAACTTGCAATAATCTTTTATCTTTTCAAGACTAAGATAGTATTTTCATGATTTGATTTTGTTTACAAGCCTATTGTTCTTTAAAAGCTAGAGATGTGCAAAACTAATACAAGGTCGAGTAAGAACCACACTTTTTACAATACAATAGAACTTTTGGTTGGCAATGGAGATAAGGGCTTTTCTCTAGGGAGGTGAGTGTTTTGCTCCAGTAATTTTCATAACATTCTTGGTAAATTGTTTGGTCCGTAATTTGGCAGAATATTCAAACCCTTTAATGATCACCTAATAACTTTTATCAAGATAATCTCGATGACTTATATCAATGAGGTTAATATCTAGTCATCTTTATGATTGTAATTTGCCAATATAAATGAGTAAAGTATTATCTGAGAGAGTCCTATCCAAGCAGTATGACAATCATGGGTGTTATCTAAAAAATCCAATATTTATGACTCACGCATGATGGGGAAGTCATACCATTAAGTATAGTTGAATTTAAGAGCTCTATACTAGGACTTGTCAAAGTCATATGATGTCTTGTATGCCCTAAACTTACTTGGTCATTTAGATTGACTATCTCAAATCCTTCAATAAGCATACTTCAATTTTTCTTACGGTACATGTTATATTTATAATTATGTCATAGCTATCAAAAGATGACATTAAGGGTTGACCTTGAAAATAGTGCATTGATGCAATATCAATCGTCGTCCTTTCACATTTATGCCACTTAGTTGGAAAACCTCGTTGTTCTAATAATGTCTCATGTAACCTAATCATCCATTCTGCTCAAAAGTCACAAAAAGCATAGTGAAGGTTTTATTAACCTTTTTAGGACTCACACAATGAAAAAATAAGGATTCATTCTTCCACCTCCTATATTAGTCATAAAGCGTATGTAGTATAAAGTACATGTTACGGTAAATGGTCTCTTTCTAAAAGCATACATCAAACTTCAAAACACCTTAAAAATCTTATCTAATCACTCTGTAAAGCACCTAACTTGATGTCACGACCCAAATTTCGGGTCATGACCGGCGCATGGATCCAATGGACGTAATCCACTAAACCCAAGCAAGCCTATTATTTATCTTACTTATGATTCTATTTATTATCACTAAGTCCTATTTCATGACTTTGAGTCAAAATAGTGATATACATTGCCAACTCGTACTGGCATNACAGAGCTCATCCCAGCAAAATCTTCTCTTTTGTAGCCTAAGCAAAAGATTTGTATCCAATTATAGATATAATCATGTAGTTTTCTCTTGTTTTGGAATCAGTCCAATACAATTGCTCAATCATGACTTTATATCACTTTTAACATTTAGGATTCTCTCTATGTTAAACTCCTTTAACATGTAATCCTAAATTGTTTTATTAAATCCCTTTTTAGGCTCTAACTCTCTAGTCCCATTTTGTTTTTCTTAGACTGGTAAATGTGTCTTATACACTTTTAATGAGTAACTTATCTTACTCCTACTAACCTTATGATGTGCACACAAAATATGTTTATTTTATTCAATGTATTCAACTATTTTGAATTTATTACATTGAATAAAGATTATTATCAAATCATTCATGTTGGATTATTTAGTAGACTCATCTTATATGAGTAGTGCATCGATATGCATCTTATTAATGGTTTGTATTTAATGGATTTATCTCATGAATTATGCATCTTTATGCATCCCATTAAATCAATTTTTGTGCATAGATCTTATCTATTGGATTTCATAATTTCATGACCCTTGACCTTCAAAGTGTCATTAGCTCCCACTTTTTTTATCATGCATAGAAATCTTACTAAGTAAACTTATTTACTTTCTTTTGGGGCCTTATATCCATAACTTTTATGTAATAAGTCGTTCATTATCAGTTATGGGATGAAATCCTATCAAAGGTTAGTTCATGCGATTAATTGGGGTTAGAATGCTTTGTAATTCATCTCTTATAATATGACAATCAATTGCTATTTAGTTATAAGCAATCTTAATTTAGATCCAAGATTTCATTAAGAATGCTCCTTGACTAAATATGTTCATAATCCTATTATGAATTCATTGAGTTATGACTCAATTTTATCTAAGTCAACACTTTAATTTCTTTTTTGATTCATAATCAAAAGAAAAATAATCTCACAATGATCTTATCATTATGACTTAGTATTGATTATCGTACATGCAAGGTTATACTTAAGAATAAATAATTTAGAACAATTCCAAAATAAAATGAGATGTAATGTATATATATAAGCTAAGCATCTTATGCTAGCAACATATAAAAATAAAATTTTAGACATAGGTCCAAAACCAAAAACATCTTATCTTGACAATTATGTCATGGAAACATTCAATGTTCTAAAATTATTTATTGTTCCACAATCTAATTTAGGTCGACAAGCTTGATCACCATCAACTAAGGTTGTCGCCTTCACGGTCCTATTCTTCATTGCTTCTTGTCATTAGTTCCTTCAATATGTCATACATATTAAAACCATTAATAAAGAGTAAGGTATCATATACCAAGTAGTGAAAAATAAATCATCATATGATTCATACCTGATGTGGAAGCTTCCTTTTGTTTATTCCCTTTAATGGATTCAAGATAATCCTTGCAATTATGCCTCCAATGCCCTAGTTTGCAGCAGAAATGGCATTTGTCATTGTCCTTGTTCTTTTGCACTCCTCCAGTAGGCTTTATACCTTTTGAAGTTGATGCTTTTTCATCCTGGTCTTTCTTAGAAAATTTTATTTTCTTATTTTTATTTTTCTTAGAAGAGACAAGATGAACAGAAGGCTTTTCCTTCGCAATGGTGTTCTCAGCCTTTGTGAGCATATTCAATAAGATTGAAAGGGTTACCTCAATCTTGTTCATGTTGAAGTTTAACACAAACTGTGAATAGTTCTCTGGTAGCGAAGAAAGTACAAGGTCTATGCTCAAGTCATGATCCATAACCCAACCCAACTGCTCAAGTCGAGTGATATATCTTATCATTTAAGGCACATAAGGTGTGAGACCTTGTCAAGCTCGATTAAAAGACGGTATTGTACCGAGTGGTACAACTAAGTTAAATCGAGCCTTGAACTAGTTCAAATAGAAATTCTAAGAGGAATTTGAAAATTTTAAAACCAACAGAATGGCTTAGAATAGTGATTTGGAGTTCAAGGTCCAGTTTGGAGTCCATCAGAAAATTGACCAATTAGGGACAAAACGGTCATTTTACCATTTGATGATAAAATGGAGATTTTTAGCCAAGATTTGATCACATTTGACCAAGAATAATTATATGAAATATAATTATGATTATTGGAGTATAAAATGATGTTTAGCAGTGAAAAATTGTGATTCTCGGTATTTATGGAGCACAAGGGCAAAATGGTAATTTTGCCACTAAAGGACTAAACGAAAATTTTTTTAAACAATTTTTGCCCCATTTGGTTAATATTGATCAATATTAGTGTTATTTTAGGTTGAAAAGTAGAAATAATGAGATTCCGGTACATTTCGGAGTAAAAGGGCAAAATAGTAATTTTTTCGCCCCAGGGGCAAATCGGTAAATTTTTCACCCCAGCACTTGTCAAGACCAAGGGATTTTAATTGTGGTAGGATTGGATAAATACCAGAATATTTGTGGTGGAAAATTAAGAAGAAAAAGTCAAAAAGTTAAAAATTGGGCCAATAAGCATGTGACACATGGCATGCTTGATTATTTTATTATTTTCTATAGAAATCAGCCCATTAAATCCCCAATTCCCTCACCATATTCGGCCTAGGCATCCAGCAACAAGAAAAAAGGAAGAACAAAGGGAAAAACAAGAAAACCTAGGTGGAAATTCAAAGAAAAAGTGAAGAAATCAAGGAAACAAGCTAGGTAAGTTAGAATTTCTTTAATTCTCCTTGATACCTAGCTTACCCATGCTTTTGTTCTTGATTTCCATGGTTGAATATTGAGTTATCATGATGAATTCAATTCTGAAAAATGGGTATGGAAGAGGAATTGTTGTTGGAATAATTTGATTTTAGACTATGTTAGTGTTTAGGGATAGTTAAGCATGGTTATGAACAAAAACACAAAAGAAATATTCAATTTCTCTAGGGTTCCTTGTTGGCCGAACCATGAGGGCTGAATATCAATGGGGGATTGTTTTTATTTCAAGGAAAATGGCATGGAAAATGATGAAGTAAGGTGAAACGGTTATGTAGAAAAAAATTCGATGCTAGTACACCAAATGACCAAATTTTTTCTATAAGGAATTGTGAGGGTTCTAATGCTGAATTTGGCTTTATTTAAATGTATGTGGTAAATTAAGGTATTAGAGGAGAAATGAATTAATTTGGAGGTGATTTGGACACAATCGCCGATTAATCGGGTGATCGGTCGAATTTAATCGATACCGTGATTAAGCGGTAATCGGACATATTTTTGCATTTACATATCAAGCATTAGTAGTTTAAATTAATTTATATCAATTTAGGGACAATATAGTAAATTCCTTGACTTTGTTATTTGTCAAGGTGGTGAGACGTCCGGAAAAGGCAAAGGAATTGCGCCTGAGGACTATTAGTCAGAGTTCACCCGGAATCCGGATTTTCGACACCTGTGAGTGGACTGCCTATCAAAATTGTTTTGGGAATATGACTGTTTTGAACAAAGTGTTTGAATGATTTTATGCAATTTTTCATGAAAATGAATGCCTTGGGAACAAGCTTTTGAGAAAAGGTTTATGTTATGAAATGTGGTTATTATGGATTTCTATGTGGCTGCATTATGTTGATATACATATATGCTTGAATATAATGTTGTGTAATTATGTTGACTCGGCTATGTGCGAGTAGGGAGTGCGCATAAGCCGAGGATGACCCGGTTATGTGCGAGTAGGGAGTGCGCATAACCCGGTGATGACCCAGCCATGTGCGAGTAGGGAGTGCGCATGAGCTGGTGATGATGATGATGAGCTGGTGACGATGATGATGGGTTGGTGAGATGATGATGATGGGTATATATATATATATATATACATATGTAAATGTGTGTGTTATAGCAAATTGATGGACAATGATTTATGGTTGTAATGTACGTGAAATTTGACACATTATACTTTGAGAATTTTCATGAATTTTATGTTGATTTTATTAGTTTAGCAGGATGGCTTTTTGTTGAGTGAGAAAAAATGTTTCTCTTGTTGCTCTGTTTTCATTGCAGCGAAATTCATGCTCGCTGTAGCGAGAAACTCTCGGGTTTGGAGGGGTTTTAAATAGGAATGAACTAAATTGTATTGTTTTGAAACAAGTGCATCATGATTTTAAATTCTCCCTAATTGTTGCTTGTTCCCTTCCTTGTTCACTCACTGAGTATTGTACTCACGTTTTATAAAAATTCATGTTTTCAGATCAGGTGACTGTTGGACCCTAGATCGAGGAGTCCTCGTAGTTCATCTCTTGGGTATGTGTCTGGCATTCGATAGCAATCCCTTTTATTGTAAATGTCTCCGCTGGAAGTCATGGGTCGTTTTGTATTATGAAAACAATCTAACAATATGAATATGTGTATGCAATGTAAATTGCTAAATACATGACTGGTATAGTGCATGTATATTATTATCGATAATGCCATTGTGTTTTGGCTATTTTCACACCCGAGAAAAGGTGTGTGTGTATGCATGATATGATAAATTTGTTAAGCAAAGGTAAATGGATAGGCTTGCTTGGGCTTAGTGAGCTATGCTCATTGAGCTCATGCGCCGGTCATTGCCCGGGAAATTGGGTCGTGACATAAGGCCTTACTGGGCTTCCGTCAGACATCTTACATCAGAACAATTCACTTGAAATGTCGAATCTCTCTGTGCGACTTTCCTTATTGAACATTTCACTAAGGTTTAGGATAATATCTAGAGCATTCATAGCTTCATGTTGCTTTTGAAGATCTAGAGCCAGACTAGCCAACATCACACATGTGGCTTGATCAAGATCATCCATATAAACTCTATTGGCCTTATTTTCCTCATTTGTAGCATCATCGCTAGGTACCTCGAGAATAGGACCATCTAGGACATAAGCCTTTTTCTCTTGTTTCAAAACAATCTTGATATTACAAAACTAGTCAATGAAATTTGGGCTTGCCAACTTGTTTGCATCAAGTATGCTTCTAAGTGACAAATTATTCGCCATGATAGATTTATATCCTATGTAAATCAATATATATGATTATTAGTCATTAAAGCAAATTATATAATTATAAAGACAAGCTTTTAGAATCTTATATGATTATTCTCAGTATTTTATCAAAATAATAGCCTTATTCTACTATTTCAAGAAATTTAACCTTTAAACTTCTTATTGAGCTAAGACTCTTTCATCTCACTATGACCTTAAGTGACTCAACAAGCCATAATGAAACTAATTAGGTAGGTAACTTAGCTTACCAATTGTATCTTATACAACTCTTAGATCAGTTAGGTGACAACTCTTTATCTAAATGCATCATATACATTTTGCCTAACTATGCCTCTAATCCTATGCGGTCATGTGTGACACATCCAAACAACATGGTACTAGTTGAGTAAAACCCACCAATAACTCAAAGGTACTTGTGTAAAAGTTTGGCCTTGAGTGACTCAACAAGCCTCCAATAAAAAGAGTAGCCTGGTTATCTTGTTATATAGTGGAAAGCAATTTTTTGACTCAATATATTAATGAGGGATTTTTATTTATTAATTCATTAATTAAGGTCTTATTGATTTGGCATTGTTGACATGCATAGCATTTATCACATTTCACATATATCATATATATATACTGAAAAATAAATCTATCTTATGCCAACTTCTGGAATGATTATAGACTTTACTAATTCTAATTTCCTTGAGCCATTAAGGAAATTAGTTGGTCAAATTCCTAGGGGATTTACATAAACATCGTCTTTAAGCTTTGCTTGTAATCTCCTTGAATCTTCATGATGCCTTTGGATCTCCATCTTTAAGTAACAAAAATTTTTCTATCTAACCCTAATTTTACACTTTGATGTAACTAATTACATTTTATAATAAAAAAACCTCAAGTTACATTCGAAGGGAGTTAGGTGAGAAAAGAATTTTACAACTCAGAGAAAACAGAGATAAGGCAGGGTGTGTAGACCCTATTTTAAAATAAATACCACGAGAAATAAATTTAACCATCCATGACCTAATCTTCTAAGGTTTAAGTCCATAATCATTCTCATGCTTTATAATCACAATCAAAAGCATAGAAATAAATGCAAACTCAATATTTCTTGGTGATTTTGTGTGTTATTTGAGAAAAGCATCAATTAATTCACTTAAAGTGCTAGACTCAAATTATTTGGTATTGTTTTATTTCATTTTAGTGCTTAAGAAATTCTCATTTTCAAAACACTTAAAGTAAACATTTTACTCTGTATTTCTGATTAGGAATTCATTGAAATAAAATTTTCCTTTTTAAGACTTTCCATTTTACTTCTTTCCTTAATTAAAACTCCTTTTAATCTTGGAAACCATTTTATTTTAGGTAAACTTCCTAAAATATGTCTAAGACAACATTTTAATATCTAACATTTAGAACATGGATTAGTTTTCTAAACTGTATGCTGTTCAAGTTACCTAAATGGTGACTTAACAAATTTTTGAAACTTCTAGTCAAACCAAAATTTTAAAGAAAGTTCAATGTTATCACATAACTTTAGAAATTTCTTGTAAAGTAGGAAACTATTTCTTATAAATTTCCTAAATTAAAATACTATCCTTAATTTTATGAATTTCTTTTAAAGTAGGAAATGATTTCCTATTTTTATGAATCACCCAAAATTAAAATTCTATCCTTAATTTTAGGAATTGCTTTTAAAGCAAGAAACAATTTTTTTTTTATGAATTACCCAAAATTAAAATAGATGGTATTTAAGTGCTCTTAAAACTCCATAAATCATGAGTCAAACTGATGAAAAAGTTGCTGAAAATTTTCAGCAAGTGTGCTTAACAATTAAACACAAAATTCATAAAGAATTAAGCCACCAAAACTAATCATAGCTGTCCAAAATTTTTTGCATTAAATCTTTGTTGTTTTAGAACTCGAAAACATGATTTTTATGAGCCCTTTCATACTAATCAAGTTTGGCTGAAACATGCAGTAATTTAATTTGATAAAACTAGTTTTTAACAATTAAAAACTGCTCATAAACTTAGCATTTTAGTCCCCAAAACACCTCAAAACTATTCGATTTTAACTTGGCTTTGCAAGCCTTTTAATCCATTCATTAATTCTTTAACTAAACATGATTTAAAAATTTTTAAAACATATTTTAATGAATTAATTATATGCTATCCAGATTTGAATTAAAATAGAAAAATAAATTTTAAAGAAAGCCTTTAAAATCGATATATACCGAATCAACAAACAAATCAATCTTATTGATTATCACCAAGAATCAAGCATGCAAATTACATGAAAGACATCAAACAAAGGCTCTGATACCACTGCTGGGATTCAACCTCATGCTCAAACATGAAAATAATCAATAAATTAAAGTTATAACGCAGTAGAATAATAAACTAGTATTAAATCAGAGAAACAGTCGAATCTTACAGGATCAGTGTTTGTGTTTTTCATGTAACTTTCAAATTAATTATGAACACTCATAAGTTTGAGAGTTACATACCTTACTCTAGATATCGTAATCAAGAGCCAATTAAATCCAAAATATTTGCTTATTCACCTTTAGAATTTGTCAAATCTTCAGCCACCCAAGTGTTTGGCCTCTAACAGTATTCCACACAGTGACTGAATAAGACCGTCTCAAAGGTAGGATTTTACTTGTGCTAGCAAGTTTTGTTTCTAAAACAAAAGGACCAAAACTTCTTGTTGAATCTTATTTTTTTGTCAGACAAAGAAAAATATTTTTCTTTTCTTATTTTATGAAACAGCTGAGAAGTGGTTGGAGGCTTCGAGTTTTTAGTTTGCTAATATAACATATTTATAAAGCCAAACTAAGTTGTAATTTAAAATACAACAGTTGTATTTTAATTGAATTAAGTCTCTGAGAACTTAATTAATTTCGCATTTTATTTTGGTCTCTTTTAATTAAGTCCAACTTAATAAATTATCCTTATTTAATCCCAATCATGTCACTTAATGTGTGTGACCTATTAGGCTTCTAACATGTTGGCAATAAACATAAATCATAATCAAATATCAATTTGATAATTAATTTATATTTGTAGATCATGAGCGGCATCTAGCAATACAAAGCCCTTTCAATACATCTAGCAATACCACCCAAATGTTAGGGAGTCGATTAAAGAATTTAACAAAGCCCTACAGTGATAAGCCTCTCTATGCAATACGGTCCTTTCATCAAATATCTTGGATATGTCTTTAAGTATGGCTCGGTGTCTACTTATGACATTCCATATTAGTTCTCATAATTCATGACTAACCTTATGAATTTACGAAATTAATTGTCACGACCTAATTTCCCAGGCCATGACCGGCGCATGAGTTCAATGAGCATAGCTCACTAAGCCCAAGCAAGCCTATCCATTTACCTTTGCTTAACAAATTTATCATATCATGCATACACACACACACCTTTTCCTGGGTGTGAACATAGCCAAAACATAATGGCATTATCGATAATAATATACATGCACTATACCAGTCATGTATTTAGCAATTTACATTGCATACACATATTCACATCGTTAGATTGTATTCACAATACAAAATGACCCATGACTTCCAGCGGAGACATTTACAATAAAAGGGATTACTATCGAATGCCAAACACATACCCAGGAGATGCACTACGGGGACTCCTCGATCTAGGGTCCAACAGCCACCTGATATGAAAACATGAATTTTTATAAAACGTGAGTACAATACTCAGTGAGTGAACAAGAAGGGAACAAGCATACCATAAGGAATGTTTATCAAAATCATGATGCATTCATTTTCTCAAAACCATGCAATTGTTTTAACTCCTTTAAACCCCTCATGTAAACCCCACATGAGTAAATCACTTTACAAAAATCCATGCTCAACTATGGTACCAAAGAAATGGGAAATATGGCAAAAACCCATAAGTTAGCAAAATGGACAGAAAGTTTCTCGCTGTAGCGAACTTCATTCTCGCTGCAGCGAGAACTAGAACATCAAGGAAAAAGTCTCTTTTTTCCCTTAAAACAAGTCATCCTGCTAAAATAACAATAGCAACATGTAACACATGTAAACTTCCAAATTTCAACAAAACAAATGCTTACATATTTGCATTTACAACCATATACCCATCATCAACATGCACACCATCCTATCATCATCATCTCATATGCAACGGCTTATGCGTATATAGACGGATCAGCAACGGCTTATGTGCACTCCCACTCACACATAGCCGGGTCAGCAATGACTTATGTGCACTTCTACTTGCACATAGCTGAGTCAGCAATGGCTTATGTGCACTCCTACTCGCACATAGTCGGGTCCAAATCAACATGCAAAGAAGCATCCAATGCATATCATGCATTTTATCATATTGTGATAACACATAAACCATTGCATATCACATTTTCACAATATAAAATCATTGTACTAAAAGCTTGTTCCCAAGGTACATTTTCTAAGACAAGTTGGATATAACCTTTCATATTCCTCAAAACAAGTTTGAAATGCAAGTCCACTCACCGGTATCGAAAATTCGAATTTCGGGTGCACTCGGACTAATAGCCCTCAAGCGCAATTCCTTTGTCTTTTTCGGACGTCTCACTACCTTGACAAATAACATAGTCGAGAAATTTACTATATTGTCCCTATATTGCTATAAACTAATTTAAATTACTAATGCTTGATACGTAAATGCAAAAATACGTCGATTATCGCTTAATCGCGGTATTAATTAAATTCGACCGATCACCCGATTAATTGGCGATTATGTCCAAATCACCTCCAAATTAATCTATTTCTCCTCTAATACCTTATTTTACCACATACCATATAAATAAAGCCAAATTCAGCATTAGAACCCTCACAGTTCCTTATAGAAAAATTCGGTCATTTGGTGCACTAGCACCGAAATTTTTCTACATAACCGTTTCACCTTAATTCATCATATT